>NW_009192182.1:85594-92319 GCF_000690835.1 Fulmarus glacialis | reverse complement strand
CGGGGGAGCGGGGTGGGGAGGTGCGCCGGACCTCCGTCGGCTTTTTAAACCGGTTTTGAAGAATAAAGCATCTCTCTGCTTTTTCTGCAATCTGACTGAATGTTGCCGTCGTTACGCCAGCCAAAAATCTGCGCACGAGCTATAGTAAATACGAAACCGGTCAAGCACTGAATTACTTAATTCCTATGATTGCTAAAAAGATAGAAACTGAGACCAAAATGGTTGACGTGAGGTAATGCCGTGCTGTAGGCCGATGCTGTGGCCTGCAGCAGTCCCAGAGCTGTCACCGCAGGCCGGGTCTGCTGTGCTAACACGCCAGGGCTGTGCCCACCCACCCCCTCCGGACTTGGCCTTCGCTCTCCCTTAGCAGCCACCGACTGCTTTAGATGACTGACAGCCGCTTCGGATGACAGCAGCTTGCACGCAGCGTCCATCGCCACGCTGAACTGTGCAGCGGGGCCACGTTAGACCTCTTGCAGGTCCTGTGCAGCTTCCACACGCTGCGCTTCGGCCACTGCCCTGAATTGGGGTTATGAAATTATGCAAATATGTGCTTTTTTTCATGAAGTTTCATCAGCGGGGAGGAAAGAGGGAACTTTCACAACCCCCATAACACTCCCCCTGTGAAGTACAGAAATAAACAGTCTGGTTTCTCGTTACTTCCTAATGTTAAAGGTAGAGACAGAGGAAATAAGTTTTAAGAATTTCCTGGGTTTCACTTTTGATTTGTTCTCATCTGACAGTCAAAAAGTGACCTGTAATATACAAAAAAATGTGTATCTACAGTGTAGACTTGCTGCATGTATGTCTGGATGTCTTTACCAGAATCCCACATTGTCCAAATTATAAGGCCCTTGGCCGTTTGCTGATGTGCACACTGAACTCATCTAGTGTCATAAATTTAGGAATGGGATATACTTTGAATTAAAAGTGCTAATAGACATTTACAAATATTTGTGACTATCTAGGTCTGTGATGACTCCCCACAGATTTTGACATTTTCAACTTCAACCATTCAAGCGACTCCTCGATCAAGTCACGTATCACAGAGCAGTAGATGTAACATACTTGCTTTTTGCAGAGGACAATTTATGACTCGGTTCCACCTAATACAATTCGGGACGTCCTCTTATCAAAGGCCAAGTATTATTTCAGGCTTATTCCCCATCACCCCATGCTGAACTACACACCAACCTGCACCTCAACATGCCAGTATTGGACTGGTTAGCCACAAACCTTTAGGGCTTTGTGCTGGGAGATCTTCAAAGGATGGCAGCAGCTTGTTGCTCGATCAGTGCAGTTTCCTTCATTGCTGGAAGAATGACAATTTCTGCTACAAGTTGGGAAATAATCAGTAAGAAAAGGCAGATAAAATCAACTACTGAGTTAGCTGGTCTTTTTAGGAGTGGTCGCTGAGATGTGACTATGTAAAAAAGCCAATACTGACAAAGAAGGCATCAATCAAAGTGTTTCCACTGGGGACAGAGAAATGCTGTGTATTGAGAAGACTGAATACATTCTTGAATGAGAGTTGGTGGAAAAAGTTGACCCTACAGGACACTTTCAGCTGACACAATAATCTTATGAAAGCATTTGGGGAGCCCTTTTTGTACAATAAAGCTGCAAGCGTGTGGCTTGCTTAGTTTAACAAAGGCTAGGAGGGAATATGGTTATTGTCTATCAAGGATTAAACGATAAAGAGGTGAAGAAAGCTGCTTAAAGAAAAGGATAGTAGAATGAATAGATATACACTGACCACGAATATGGCCAAGCTAAAAATTGTGAGGTTTCTAATGATATTGCAGAAAATTCTTGCAATTGAGTTAATCGGGAGAAAAATCTTAATAAAGGCAGAACAAGATGAATTTGTTAGGGAGGCTGTAACTGCCTGCAATAGGGAAGGACTGGGCTTCATTAACCAGAACACTTCCTATGAGAAATATCCCCTGCTATCTCAGCAGCCCTGTGAAGTTCTGCTTCCTCATGCAGAAATTTGAAGCTACCGTTGATTATCCCAAATCTGAGTGATGGCGGGGTGCTAGCATCTTCTGGTAGTTCTTATGGATCGGGCATCTTCTGGTAGTTCTCATGGACCAGAGGTGACAATGCGTACAGGGAATCTGTAACACTTACGGATAATCTAACATTTGCAGCAACGGACGGATGTCTCCAGCCAGCTGTGAATCAATCCTGCTCCGGTCCCTCCATCACGGCAGCTCCAGGAGCGAGGACAAGGCTGGTGCTCCGACCTGTAGATGGGTGCTCTAGCATCCGGTTTGGTAGATGCATGCATGTGGGCAGCACATTGGTTTATAGACATACCATAAGACTTTGTCTTCATTGTGGAGCCTTCTCCTGTTCTCTGCTCTGAAGCTGTTCTTTGCAAAATCGCTTTCTTCAAATGAGGGCAACACTGCAGCTGCCTACAGCAGCTAGATTTAGGTGATAGCCTGGACTGATGGTGTTAGCAATGATGCTACGTTAGCTCAATCTTTACCCTCTGTTGTCTGTCAGGCCAACCATTTTAAATTAAAAGGCTCTCCGTAGTATTTTGTACATTCGAGTGTTGATTTATGAGCAATGTGCAAGGCAGGATTCTAGCTAATTTCTTAACGAAACTCCAAATGCCCAGGGTTACCGCTGCTATCAGTGAGTTGCAGTATCACTTTCCTCATACCGCTATCCACAAGGGGACAGTCTTTCCATCTCTTACCACCGACTAAAACCATTTAAAAGTTAGCTCCTTGAAAAGCTACCATTCAATGAATGAAATTTAATTTTTCTTTAAAATACCTGTTTCATTCTTTATAAAAAAGTTCTGGATCTTTGTAAACTATATGATGTTACTGTATTTATAGAGCTTATCATAAGTAAAGTTAATTTAATGAAGCTAATGACTTGAAAATAATGACTGTGCAGCTACAAGACAATCAGTGCAAAGCACAAAAGAAAGTTTCCATGATGTTAATTGAGATATCCTTGGAAAAGGATGTCTTTGCCTCTCATTCCGCTTTTTTGATTGCTCGCTTCCATTTTTTTGACTCTATCTTTCCAATAACGTGATAAATAGTACTAATAATGACATAATTTTTAGTAGCATTTTAGTGGGAGACCTTTGCATTTTCACAGAGAAAAATTACTAGAATTATTAGAATTTAATTTTATAAAATGCTGGGTTATTACAACTTCGCATTCATTTTCATTGAATACTTGTAAATGATTAGTGTTACTTTTATAGATACGATACATTTTTGCCTCTTGTCTGAAATGTTCAGTTTAGGAATAGCTGCTCGGTTTACTCTCAGAGTACTGGAGGACTTTGGGCAAAGAAGGTAATGCCATATTTTTTAATTCTCAAAATGTTCACACAAGGTTGGGGATTCACCTCCTGGCTTGCTTTAGTGTGGCATATTACCCCAATCTCTCCTGATGAGTCAATAAATTTTTACAGCGGCTGGTTTTTCATATAGCCAAACCCCTGCAGAAGGTGGGCTAACTCTTCACTGCAGTTACAGAAAGTACTGTAAATTACTCTGAATGCAGAGAGATTCTTCAGCAGCATATTTCATGCAAAACATCCAGCATAATCTTGTCACTAAGCCTGCTTTGGACATTCTTGCAAGCAACCATTATTAAAAAAAAACAGTTAAAGAGACGAACATAACTATAAACCAAGGATGAAGAAACAGCAGCATTCAAGTACAGCCCTGTTTCTGAAACATACTGGTACGGTTACAAATGCCACAGCCTTCTAAATGAAATAAAGCTTACAAAATATTGTGAAGATGTTCAGTGTATTTCCATTTGAAATTATTTTGATGGCATGTTAGAATACTAATGCATTTACAAATATTAGCAGCATATTCATGCAAGTTTTTCTGAGCTGAAGGTATAAGCTAAAAATGGTAATGAGAAGAAAGAGCAAGGTTTAATTTGTATTTAAAATCCTCAGTACTAAATCACTGCTCGTGTCAAGATTACTCGCTGAATAGATTCTGTTAAGTGACCAAAGCGAAACTCTTTGCTTTCATTAGTGTTAAGATAAAACCACTTCCGAGTGGACAAAAGTGAGGTAAATTACTCACGATAGGCAAAACAGGGTTCACTAATCCTTAAATGAAATTTCTAGGCCAACTGTAAAGTATTCTAGTTATTTAAGAGATGGGATTCATTGTTAAACTGGAATATAATTTTTAAGATTTCATCAGAGAACAGGGCACCTCTCTGAGTCAGAATGACTCAAGTGTGGGGTTACTGATGAAAACTCTGTTGAAAAGTGATTGCGACCAGGTACCCATTGTTTATAGCTGCTCATGACCTGGTTCGGAGTTGTAGGGGCTTTTAATTTTTTTTTCCTTAGTAACAGAAGTCATCATTATTTACTGGGTTAGCTTATTATCTTCAGTTAGAGTGTCCCTTGATATCCAGTGTCCCTTTGAATCCACCAGATTCAAAGTCACATTTCTGACCTACTGATAAGGAAGACAAATATTAGCAGAACAAACTGAAGTAATCCAAGCCTTACATCAGGGGTCCTGACCCCTTCAAAAACTTAGAATTGAGACAAACAAGGAGACCAAGCAAGTGTTGCCCTCAGCCCTGCCTCAACATCATTGCTTTTGGACCCACAGAAGCTGCTAGCTATGAGTATTTAGTAATTTGCTAGTAAAATTGTCACTCAGCAACTTCAAGAACACTTCTTTTAAATCAAAAATCCAAGAGTTCCCGTATTAGTAAAGGTAGTCTTTCTTCTGCAGCTGCTTTTGCGATGTATGATTTTTTTCTCAATCTGGAGCAGCAGAAAGAATAGCTGGTTTAAGAGACCATACTGACTGCCATCTGTATAGTTAATAAAATCCTGATTATACCTGAAGTTTGCTCAGAAAAATTCACAACATTTATGGCAAGGTCACAAATGTTATTTTTTCCCTTAGCTTGAGCCTGCCTCATCTTTATTACTGAAATACCAGTATGCTGTGAATGAAAACTGAAATTTCTGGAAAACCAAACTTTTGACCAGTTCTAATATCTGAGTGATCTACTGCTGTCAGTCACTCGCTGTCAGCCTTGCTCACTGAACAGCCTGAGAAGTACGAGCTTTAAATACATACACTCCTCCCAGAGTCGCTTTGACTTCCCTGTTACTCAAAACTCTGCTTTCCTTGGGTCGCTGCTTAATTATCTGGTCAAGATTTTCAAAATCGTTATTCAGTGCTACATTTCTAAATTAATATACAGGAACTTAAAAGGCTATCTAGCTGCACGAATGCTAAATGGAAACTGCTGGACCCTCAGAAATTTAGTAATTAACGTTGTTGCCTACATACAGCTTTAGAAAATAAGGTATTAGAAGCTAATTCTTTAACAGATGCATTTACCCTCCAGATATCTCATAAAGATTACTCTAACGTGTTTTTATCAGATAGATAGAAAAGTTTGAAATACTCAGTGTGCTAGGTTGCCGATAGTTACCTGTGCGGAGGGGAGCAACAAGGTGACGTCTTTGGGCAGGCGGTTACTGACCGTGGGGAGTGACCCCTTGCAGCAGGGGCTGCGCAGCCCGGGTGAGCCCCTCCCGCTGCGCGCGCGGGAGCGTCCGCACCGCTCAGAGGTTCTTCAAGCACTACACGTGCCTCTTAATCTATATTTGCATTTTTTACCATTCAAAAGCCATCAGAATGCACATAAAACCAAAAAATGACAAGAGCGTAGTCTAAGGCGGACAGTTACTCTGGGAGACAAGGAAATTAGTTTGATATGACTAGGTTTTCACCTCTATGTGTTTACTAAAAAAATATTTATCCCAGTCTTTTTGGGCATTGACATCGGGCCACTTGTCTATAATTTCGCAATTTCACTCTTCGTCTTTTCTTAGCTACATGCTTTGCCCACCTGCGGGATGCGAGTTAGCAGCTTCCGGGTTTTCTCGGTTTCCAGGAAGTTTGTCCGGTCGTCCCTCCTATGGCCTGCAGTCTCTTCGCTAAATTTAATAAAAATTAAGTGTTTTGTTATGAATTACCAAATAAGCATTTTGTGATTCTGCAACAAAACTTGAAACATTTTGTGAGAAGAATAGGATTCATTTGGAACAGCCAGACCTTAAAAATTACATGGGTGTTAGTTTGGTGGGAGAAAACATTTTTTCAGAGGAAAATGCTAAAATGATTTTTTTGATGCAGGGTTTTTTTGGTGTATTTCCAGGGTTATGTTCATCTTGAAAATTATTATTCGAATAAGGAAACTACTGTGAGAGAAAACTGTAAAACAATTATTTAACTATTACTGGTAAAACTGTGTGTTACCATGATAAATTGAGAAAAGAGGGACTAAGGTTTTAACATGTATGGGAGTATCATAGATTCTTTACTCTATTACAGTGATTTTATTGGATGGTTAAATAAATTATATTGGCTCAAAACTAGGAAAAGGTCAGGCACTATATTCCTAGCAGAAACACTGCTGCAAAACTTTAGAGAATATGATTTATTTCGAAGGCAAATGAATCTGAGTAGGTAAAACAGTTCAATGCAGGGAATTCAGGCTGGCTCTGCAAAAGGCATGCAGTGCACGTTGATACTATTTCCTTCGTGTTGAGAGTGTGCTCGGCTCGACAAGAAAAAAAAGTAAACACTTCTCGAGATATAGATGGTTTACGGACTGAAAGCCAGAGGCAAGGGGCCATGGCATATAGGGGAGACAACGTGTCTGTGTGTACGCACGCTGCA
>NW_009192182.1:56043-85563 GCF_000690835.1 Fulmarus glacialis | reverse complement strand
GAAGAGCGGTGCAGCTCAGCACCAAGCGAAGCAGCGGGGCCGCATCCGGGCACGCAGCAGCAGGAGGGGTGCTGGGGAGAGGAGAGCTCAGGGGAGCAGGAGGCAGTAAGGGCTGCTTGCCCTGGCTTAGTTCAGAGGGACCGGCAAGCGTTATTAAAAAATCTGTGTGCTATTAACGCCTCTCTTCGGCCATAGTGAAAGCAGTGGTTATTTTAGGAGAGATTTGGTAGGTCAGTGGCTTAATGAACTGGAGAAAGGAGAATATTTTATGCAGAAAGTATTGCTAGCGGTGGTGGGAAGGGCTGCGAGAATGGGGCAGGTGAGAGATGCCGACCGGTTCTGTCATGGCAAAGTCAAGAAATGGAGGCTGATAAACTAGGGAAAACAAGTTCTGAGTATGTTTGAAAGAGGCAGCCGATGGTCACAGTAACAGGTAATGTCAGCTGATTGAAGAGAAGCGAGATGAATAAACGAAAGATAGGAGGATTTCTGTAACCAGAGTGAGAGATGATCGAGGCAGAGGGAAAGACTTCAGTTACAAAGACAACTAGGAAGGATTGATTCTGATATGTTACAGAGAAAGAAATAACATTTGCCTATTTCTCAGGTATATGGATAGGGAGAGGCACCCAATATTCACACAACGCTGCCTTTTCAGTGGCTTCCTGGTCTTCTTCCCTCGTCCCTCCCTCTCCTCTTTCCTTCTTTGCCTGCCTTGGCTTCTCCTGCCCCGGTGAAGGTACTACATCGCAGGAGTGAAAAAGGTATTACATTTGTAGCATCGGCAGACACAGGGGAGAAAAAAAGGAAAAAAAGTAAAGTTTTTTACATTCTTCACACTCATCAAGATGTTCATCTCTGTACTGAGATTTTTATGGCCTCAGATTGCTCTAGTTAGGCTAGTTTGGACATTTCAAAATCCAAAGTTAGCTTAAGGTATAGCCATGGGAAGCCCTTGGACTCAGACATCTACGGCAGAATTAAATTTATTTTCTAGTAGAGTTTATGCTGATGTGTGTGTATTACAAAAGATAATTTAGGGCTAAAATTATGCTTTATTTTGGTTTGCACATTGCAAGTTACCTCCCATGTTTACCTCCCCTATCTCCTGAAGTGAAGGCATCCTGGTAAACAGCATCACTGCCTATCTTATGGTCTGCTCCCTGTTTTCTTAGCCAAGTGTCCTATGTCTGACTTCCAGGCATCAATATCCATGAGAAACAAAATCTGAAAGTGCCCTTACTTAGGCACCTGGAAACAGCAGCCACCTAATCGCCTACCCTGTTCTTTCCTTGTGGAAAACAGGTCTGCAGGGGACTTTGCCACAGGAATCTATATTATTTAGGAAAAAAAAAAATTGGGAAATATCTTAACATCACAAAAAGAACCCTGGAATACGAAGAGAAGGTGGAAAGATACGTTATCCTCAAGATATAAGGACTAGGAGGGGGATGCTTAGTACATGTGCTTATTCTGATTTTTCTTAGCACTTGTAGTGTCAGGGGCAGTGTAGACTGAGGGGGCTGATTGATCTTCAAATCATGGGGATGGGGAGCAGAAAATTAGAGTGGATGTAGAGCTGAGGGACTGAATTCATCCTCACAGGGGCCTGTAGGCACAGTTTATGGGCATGATTTCCTACAGCACATTTAGAAGATCAAAATGGAGTATGTAGCTTAGAGAGGTCACATACCAAAGGCCAAGTAGCCATGACAGACAGCTTTGATGGGAAGCTTTTACATACTCTCCACACTGGTTTTTTATCTAGTAGTGGAAACAAAGAGGAAACGGTGCAAGCAGTCTGCTTATAGACGAGCCTGAGAACACACATGCTACATCTGCATCACCTTTAGTAGAAATACCCATGTTTCAGTTCAAGTTCACCAAGCAAAGCTACTGGAGGAGTAAACTAGCAAAGACGCTCCATCTACCCTGTAGATGCTATCTTACCTCCACTAACTTGGATTTTGGCAGGAGTGAAACCAAACTCACCTGCTTCGTCCCGTCTCCGTGTGTCCTGATGCAGCTGGTCCCGCTAGCTCCCATGCCGGACACTCTTCTTCCTCAGCTGGACTTGCCACTCCAGCCCCGAGGTGGCTGTCACCCCGTCACAAGCAGAGTCAAGGACACAACCCTGCTGCCTGTGGTGGAGCCTTGTTTCTGGAGGAGAGACACCAGTATCTGTTGGTGGCGGCGTTTAATCCTCTGAGTCTGGATCAGCAAACTGTACGGCAGCTGGCAGCTCCCCAGAAAGGTCAGCTTTCCAGGGCAGGACTCTTCTTCTGCACCCAAGAGCGCCCAGCTACCCCCAAACCCTACCCAAAGGGCAACATGAGCACCCATCCTCTTGTTTTTCATCAGGAACAAGCGATGCTGGAAGGGAGGTCTTGGCAAGGAGCCCTCACATTTGGACTGTGCTGCTCCGCTGTGAAATCACCTGGTTCCTCTGATCTTCAGATCTGCTGGACCCATTTCCAGTCCCTGTCGGTCGTGGGGCACAAAGCTGGGACTGGGCTGGATGCCCTCAGAGCTGGGGGCTTGGTGGACCCCTTTTATAAAGGCTCTTGATTTGAACTCACCGTCTCAAATTGCCCTTGTGGTCTTGGTTGATGCAGGTTATCTGAATGACTGTCCGGAGCAGGGAATAGTTTTTAATTTATTTTTTGGTGACTACTTTCTGATTTAATGGAGGTTGCTGGTTTTATACTTGTTTTCACCAGTCTGACTATTTTCCTATGTATCAAAAGCATGCAGAGTTTTGGATAGACCTTTTTTATGTATCGTATAAATCTATGTACGTGAATAAATAAATAAACACTGCCACAGTGGAGTAAGAGTGAAAGATTGCATTGATGCTATTAGAAGCAGAAATATTTTGGAAGTACCACTGTCAAATCATCTGTGAAAATGCCGTATAGGCATATGCATACACAATACCCACAGACAACATTTTTTCCTTTGGATAAATGTCAAAAATGCAGACGTCTGTTTTCATTTAAGTACCTGACATATTCTTCAAATACACACTGTGCTTGGCAGATACCAGAGCATCTTCCATTAATCCTTAAAAGATTTAAATAGGAGTTTATTCATATTTAGCATTCTGAAAGCACAAGGGAGAACAGTAAGAGTATTCGATGCCTAAATCTCACAGGCTTCTTCCTAGAAAAGACTGCTCCCAGAATAAAGCTAAATCAGTAGTAGCTTAATCTGTTGTAGATAATATAATTTATGTTGCTATGTATCATGTTAACGACACTAAAACAATGTGCACATTATATTTTTCTCATTTGCAATTTGGGATTCTCAGAATAAGAGATGCAGAGACAAGGATAAGCCATGTTTTCCATGAGAGATTCATGGAAACTGAAAAATAAGGTCTTTTAATAGTTCATGATAACTGTTTTTCTTGGCTTAAGTGTAGGTTTTAAAAAATGGTGCTCATTGTTTTGCTTGTAGTTCTTTCATGCATGGACAATCATGCTGATGATGCATTTACTTCAAGTGAATTTTCCAATTGAAAAAGTGCTCTTGAGTAGTTTAAGTACTATGAATCACCAAAAACTCATCTAAGTCCCATAAAAGCACTGGCTGCAGAAAGCAGCCCCGGAAAGAAGACATATTGGGATTGTACTGCATGATTCAGCTAAACGGAAATATATTTTTTCAACACAGAAGAAGCTGAAGAACCTGAGAGTTCTGTAAAAATGAAATTATAATCTGCTAGAAAGACGGAAATTAACTCTGCTGCAACCCCCCAGTTACATCCCTCAGTTGTTCCTCATGAGAGCTTCAGGCCTTGAAACACAGGATTTTTGTGGGATATATTTCACTCCTCATCTCTTTCTCTACTTTTTATTTTGCTATTGCCTTCCTTCCTTCCTAGTTTCCCTTGGCTTAGTCTGACTGTTGGAAGTTATCTTTTTCCTGTTATCGTTGCCTGCACCATTTGGACAACTAGTGTTTCTGAGACAATGTCTTGTTAGTGTGAACAAATGCAATCTATTTATTTCTTATATAATAATATTTCCACTGAAACAACTTTGAGTCATCAGTATTTGTCAGGAAGCCATTAGTGATTTTTAAGTTATTATTCTGTTCTTATGTAGTTTTTATTTAAGGCTACCTTTGAAAGCAGATAAAACTATACAGTAAATCACAGAATTGAAGCTTTTAAAAATTATAAAATGTTTAATAAGAATTTCAAAATGTTAAGCTATTGCCTTAGAATTTTTTTTAACTTATGATATACCTTGAGGTTACAAGTTTTTAAAAGTAATTTAAATATGCTGAGAGTTTAAAAAATTTTAATGTAGCTTTCTGTATCTTGGATAGCCAGCCATGGATTGCCTAAAGGGAGCAATGCAAGTGTAGGGGGTTTCCTTGCATTTGCAATTTCTGTCAGGATCAAAGGCCTCGGGGCCGGGATCCGGTTACAAACCCCTGAGCCCATGTGGTGTTCCAGTGAGTGCTGAGAGGGTCGCTGTGGTCACGGCATCTTTTCTGCTTGCTGTCACTTATGCAGCTGTAGGTTGGTTGGTGCTGGAGCTTCCATCTTGCCCTGGTGAAAGAAAATAATTTTGCCCACATGCATCCACAGAAAACATTTTCATTTTGATTGTTTTTCCAGGATAATTTGGATACAGGTTAAGATGTTAAACATGAGCTAGGGGAGCTTGCACGAGTGGTCTGGGCACCAGAGACAGGGCGGACAGCCGAGCCCTGGCCATCAGCCCTGGCAGGCTGCCGCAGCCCTTCCCCGAGCGATCTGGGGGGATTGTCTCTGGGACAAACTTGTTTTTTAAAAAGAATGAAATTATGCATCTACAAAACGTGAGGGTTTGTTCCTTCTATCTCATCACCTCCGGCACCCATTGACACGAAGCATCTTGTCCCTGCCATCAGTTTGGTTACCTCTCCATGGTAATGTGGAGTAAGAGTGCCTGAAATGTTCTTTTAGGGTGGAAGATACCTGAGAAAGTGTAATGTTTTATCCCATGTTTTATTTTTTGGTGACATCATTGGTTCACAAGCCAGTTAGCCTTACTTTGGGGATTAGCATTCTCATGCTGTTCTTCGAAATAAAACACTTTGTTAAGGTGAAATGTAATTAAGTCATTCACATCCTCTGATGAGCTGTTAGAACAGTAACTGTAGAACAAGCAGGAATAAATAAATAGTCTTTTGGCCTCTATAGCTTCCTAAGCAACATGGATGATATCTTCCCCTCTAAAAAAAAGTAAAAAAAAACTTGGGGGAGGTGTGGAGGGGAAGGAAGCTGTATGACCATGAATGTTTAGTACCCATTAAAGAGAGATGTAACAGAGGATGCATTTGTGCCACAAAGATCTGAAATGATCAATACTCAGTTCTAACTCAACCTAATGCCTCTTGAAGACATGCCTCCCTTAAGTAAGAGCTCTGTTTTAAATCAAGAACGTTTTCTTTGATTTACAGTTAAAACAAATCAAACTTCCATCCAGGTATGCACACACACAAAGGTGAAAGAGCGATTGGGCACGTCATTTGAAATATTGATCAAGTGATTGAATCTTATTTGGGGGGATGGTAAAAAAATGTTGAGAAAGGCCCACGTGCCTTGTTTAGCGAAACAGACTCCGGCAGCAGGACACGCAGGTTGTACACCTGCATGACAAACTTGCTTCCCCTTCCAACAGAAAGCAAATAATTAATTTTGCATTTCTAATTTCCGTTCGCAGTTTGCCTGGAAACTTTTAATAAATTTCTTCACCGAAAGGGTTGTCAAGCCTTGGAACAGGCTGCCCAGGGAAGTGGTTGAGTCACCATCCCTGGAGGTATTTAAAAGATGTGTAGACCTGGTGCTTAGGGACATGGTTTAGTGGTGGACTTGGCAGTGCTAGGTTAATGGTTGGACTTGATGATCTTAAAGGTCTTTTCTGACCTAAACGATTCTATGATTCTATAATATTGCCACAGAACAATCGAACGGTGTGAAACTGGCGCTTTCTCAGGGAACACCATTCTGCTCAATATTATCTTTGTTAACCTTCTCTGGTTATTTGTACACCAGAAATTTTGAAGTCACTGCTAGGACTTTTTACAGGAGTATGGCCGAGAGAGCTGATGATGTGCTCCCGGTCACACGCACAGCTCCCATTTTCCCCATATGCTACTCTGTACAACGCTGCTTACCCTCTTTTCACAGCTGCCTCATCCATCATCTCCCACACACTTCCCGGGGTTTCCACCGTGCTTCTCTCTCCAACATTGTGCTTCACGAGGCGTATGTAGGACCTGGTGTAATGGGAGGACCAAAGAGGTGAGAGAAGCCAGGACAGGGGACACAAGGGCTGGTGAGAAAATTGAAGCAGACTGTGAAACTTGACTCTTCTGTCCTTTACAGACTACAACTGTTTGTGCTATACTGGAGACATGACTTTTCTTAAATCAAAATCCAAGAAGTGACCTGCCTCAAAGATAACTTTGTTGAAATTTGGAACTTGTGGTTGTTTAGGTTGAGGAACAAAATTACTTCAGACTACTGCAGGTCGTGGCTAACCAAAGCAGAGCTGACAAGTTGACGGCGGTGCTGTCGTTGTGGATACTGAGGCAACTGTGGCTGTACTTTATCCACAAGTGTAAGCATCGATATTTTCTCTGAAATAAGGATAGTTAGCACTAAGGGAGTGCTCCAAAGCTCTTCTGGAGCCATTGGTCACGCACATTACAAAGCACATAGGAGCGTGTCAGCTTAAAAGAGTGCTGCTTGATGACCAGTGAAGTTGACGAAGTCTCACCTTCAGAAGAAGCTAGAGATGAAAACAAGTAATTAAATGTGTGGCAGATAAGTTATATGGGATAAGCCTGGAAAATAATAAACCTAATGCTTATCTTTAGAAAGCAGGGAAAGGAGGACCCAAAGACTTATGGAACAAATAATCAAACTAGCTGCAAGGACAAATTGGATTTGTCAAGTACAAATTGTATTAATTTCCTTCTATGACAGGATAACAGGCCTTGTGGATTAGGGAAGAAGGAATAGAGTGCATAAATCATGACTTTGGGGAGACTTTTGTCACGGTTACATGTGGAATCCCCATGAGCAAGTAAGGGAAATACAGTCTAGATAGGTCAGTCCAAAACCATTTCGAAAACTAAAGGGAATAATTAGTAGATCGCTGTCGCACTGGAGCATGTTTCAAGGGGGAATGTCCCAGAGGTCTGTCATGGACCTGGTAATACTGAGTGTTGAATATTCATTCAGGGTACATTTCAGTAACAACATTGCTGATGAAATAAAGAGTGTATTTGTTAAATTTGCAGAAGAAGCCAAGCTGAGAGAGCTGCAAACACTTTGAAAGGCAGAATTAGGATCCAGACCACACCTGGTATCTTGGAGAAGGCGATGAGAACAAAATACTGTGCAAGTTCATAAGGAGAAACCCTACACTCAGCAAGGAAAATCTGCACTCCAAACCCCACAAAACTGGGAATAGCTGAAAAGGCACAATAGTCATGGAGAAGATCTGGAAGTTATAGTGAATATGACTTAATGATATGGCAAAAAGGTAAACATTGTTCTGGGCTGTATAAAAAAAGGTACTTTGTCTGCAGCGTACATGAAGTTTTCTTCCTCTGCTCAGTGCAACTGTGGTGTTCAGCTGGAGAACAGTGCCCAGTTTTGAACACTTTGAGCACTTAAAGAGAGATGCAGGTGAAGTAGGGTGGATCTGGCCATTTTCTTTATTCTCCTCTAAACTCTTTGGCAAGATTAAAAGAAACGGGCTTGTTTCATCTAAAGAAGAGAGAAATTAAAGCAGACATATTAACCGTCTTCAAAAACATAAATGGCAAAAAGGGCAGGAATAACCTCGAAGAGGACAACAATAACCATTCAACAAGCAATAAGGAGTCTACATTGGATCAGGAGAGATTTCGTTTAGATATTAAGAAATGTCTGAGAGCAACAACAACGAGGCACTATTACAGGTTTTCTAGGCAGATGCTAGCATCTTTATTGTTAGAGTTAGGATCTGGTTAGCAAACATTGCTCAGGGAAGATTAGGTATACCTGATGAGTGGTTAGATGTCTTTCCAAGTCCTTTCCTGTTTGTGATGACTCTATGCCACTGGATGTGATAATAGGATTTCAGTATCAGAACATCAATGTTGTAATTTCCTGTCCCCGGCAAAGCAGAGTGGGAACCGGCCCTTTGCACAGGCGGTGTAGGCATCTGGCTAAACTATCAGATCACCGAGTCAAGCAAAACAGCACAGTCCTGCTCTCTGTGCTGCTTAGTCCAGAGCCCAGAAAGCCAGGCTGGGGAGGGCAAGGTAGCTAGACTGAGCTCGTGCTGGGGTGAAGGACCCTTCCCAGGAGCATCATCTCCTTCCTCTGCAAGAAGAGAGAGTGTCAACACCTTGGCTCCAATCCAGCACTGTCCTTTTCTTTCCTTTTGCTTTTCCCAAGGCAGGAGTAGAAATATGCTTGTATGTTGCTCACCCTGTTGAGAAGGCTGTGCCAGCTTTGCAGAAGAGGGAGATAACATTCCCAATAAACTTTCACTCTGTGACTTTCTCAATAGCCAAAATTTTAGGAATTCTTTGGCTAAAGTCACCTTTGTCTGGGGAATACAGACATCTCAGAAGAGAATTTGAGGATGTATAAAGACCTTCCTTGTGATCATGTGTTATAAGCCAACTGGGTTGTGAATTGAAGGTAATTGGATGCTGTCCTGGTTTCGGCTGGGATAGGGTTAAATTTCTTCCTAGTGCTGTGTTTTGAATTTAGTGTGAGAAGAATGTTGATAACACACTGATGTTTTCAGTTGTTGCTGAGTACCCTTCTAGTCCAAGGATAGCTCCCATGCCTACTGACTGAGCTAGGTACACAAGATGGGAGGGAACATAATCAGGACAGCCAGCCCAGCTGGCCAACGGGGTATTCCATACCATGTGACGTCATGCTCAGTATATAAATAAGAGGCGTGATCCAGGAAGTACCGATCGCTACTTGGTTATCGGTCAGAGCGGGTGGTGAGCAATTGCATTGTGCATCACTCATTTTATATATTCTATCATTATTATTATTATTTTCTCTTTTCTGTTCTATTGAACTGTCTTTATCTCAGCCCACGAGTATTTTTCACTCTCGCCCTTCCAATTCTCTCCCCGCCCCACTGGGGGTGGGGGAAGTGAGCGAGTGGCTGCGTGGGGTTTGGCTGCCTGCCAGGTTAAACCATGACAGATGCACTGATATAATGAGCTAAAGACCCATGTGACAATTAAAAATTCTATCTAAATAAAGTTCTAATTCAATATTTTTTGTAATGTAACACTAAATGTAATAGAAGAGAGGAATATATTCTTTCTCAGCTTTTCACAGACGAGTTAGACTAACCCTGCAAACTCCTGCCTGCATGCTTAGCCTGACTTCAGCAGGGCTGTTGGCAAGTTTGTGAATTTAAGCAGATGGACAGGCATGGATTTACAAGAGGCACTAACTGGTATCAGCACAGTAAAACCAACACATTCTCGTACCACATGCTGTGCCAACAGTCATATAACTGTACAGTCCCTTTGCATTCCCCTGTTTTGATCAGAGTTGTGGGTCTGCAGAGGTGCAAGTCTTCGTAAGTACAGTAAACTTCTTTCTTGAAGTCTAGGATCACTAAGCAGTGAGCACCTCTTGTCACTGTAAGTGGAGGCTTTTCAACAGAGTTCCCTCCTGACTTCTGGAGCCAGAAACATGGTACATGTAATACAATGATATGGGACTCCTTGGGACAGAGGTATCACAGCAAGGGATAAAAAGCAGCTGAACCTTTATGGTTCCACTGGGGAAGCACAAGACCAAAAGTTTGAAGCTTGAATTGATTTTAGGTTTTTGAAGGACCTATCTGGTGATTAAAGATTTCAGGTCTTCACTAAAGCTTTCGATAATATTTCTGACATCAAAACTCTCTCAGAAAAATGGATGTATAATGGATCAATAAAAGGAATGATTTTTGCATTGCCGACCTGTTCTTTACAGTCACATGTTAAAGATGAAGTGGAGATGTTTTCTGTCAATCCATGGCTTTTGAGAAATTACTTAGCCTCCACTGAGTCACTTATCTTTGCTGCTATCTTACCATTAATAATTATATATAAATAATATAGATGCTTCTTTCATGCAAAAAGGAACCCCAATAGCATGTTAAGGCTCTCCAGGCTTCAGTTCCAATCTTCTATCACTTTCTGTGCTGTGTAAATAAATTTTGCTCCCCGTAAAAGCAGGGTTGAACACATACAGGTCACAAGTCAAAAATTGTCCGAGGTGCACGCCTCTGGCTCTTGGACAGCATTTCAGCAGGCACAGATCTGCAGCCCATACTGAATGTCATGTGCTAAATTCCTAATCATGTTGTAGCTGTGATGGTCTACAGATATGACAGATAACAGACTTCAGGAAGAAATGATACCTTCTTTTTTTTTTTTGAGCAACTGATAGAGCTGGAAAAATAGCCAAGTTTTCAGGCACAAACTTCTCTGCGGATAGAAAAAGCTAGAAAGCTTGTCTGTGTTTTTACAGCCAAAGACATCGTCTCTCCTGACAGATTTGCCTCATGTGGACGGCAGGACTCGTCAGTGCCTGCTGGTGGTGTGTGTCAGGGCTGTGCTGGTGGTGTGTGCTGGGGCTGTGCTGGTGGTGTGTGCCGGGGCTGTGCCGGCGCCTGCTGTGGGGGCCTCCATGGGGACTGCGGTCCCCCCGGACACAGCGGGAGCGGGACAGGGCAGGGAGGTGGCAGCAGGAGGTGAGTGAGGAGAGGAGGGGAAAAAACTCACCATTTGCTCCCACAAAGCCCACCTCTACTCTGCAAACCCCCATCAGGCTTTCATTTCCCCTCAACCCTCAGGCACCCCAGCTTTGCCCCTAGTTCGGACAACGTCTCCGCCATCTCTATCCGACCAGCCTTCCGCCCCATTGCTCTTCTTCCATCTTTCCGGCAAGCCCGCTCACCACCCCAGCAGCAGCAGTCACCCAGCAGCCGCCTGCTCCACGGGTACCCATTAGCAGCCATCGCTTGCCACAGACGCCAAAGGTGAAAAAGGAGAAACACCACAGCTCTTCACTGAGCCCAAGTTCAAAGCTTTTCTTTCGAGGGAAACGCTTAACGAATCAAAGTCTCAAACAGGAGAGAGAAATTATAGCAGAATAAACCGTATCACTGCAAGATTGGTTCAAAAGTGCTAAGAGAGACAACACAAAATGTGAACATTCCTTCTTAACACTAAAATAAGGGATTTAATATTACACAAGGAGTCTAAGGAACTATTTTAAAAAAGGGCAAAGGTTTTAAGTCACCTGCTATTTTTGCAGGCTTGGTGACTTCACCTTCTGAACGGTTTGCTCGAGTCCAGAAGTACTTCAGGTCCTGGTTTAACTAGACTGTATTTCCACAAAATATGGCCTAAGTACCTCTTTTTTGACCTCCTTTATGTATTTACTTAGACTTGAACTTGTGCTAAATGTGGAACTGCAAGATTTTTAAATGCTGACTCAAGCTCATAATGAGGAAAATAACAGAAATTGTAAGAGGAAGAGTCCTTTCTATAGTTCCTTTGCAGTAAAACCACTTATGGTAAAGACTGGGGGTAAATGGTGAAGAGGATGTAGAACTGCTGTTTTGTGGTGTGGCTGTATGGGGAGCGATGCAGCTGGTGCATACAGAGACCCTGTTTCACCCTGGAGCTGCTTCCACCTCTGTCTTTCCCTGTGCACTGGTCTGAGGTCATGGTGCCTGTACAAAAGCATCGATTTCTACAGCAAGCTGGCGTCCAGAGCGTCAGGCATTTCACAAGGTGGTGCTGGTGCTCCAGCAGCCATACACCCTGGGGACTGATTTTGTGGAGCAAAAAGAGTCGTCCTGTGCCCAGAGAAAGGGCTTTGCCTTGCGCACACCAGCTCAGCACCCTAGCTGGTGCCTAGGTCCTTTTATTCAGGAAGCCAAAGCAATATTGCCCTCCACTGGTCCTGAAACTAGTTTAGCTGCTAATGTGAGCTGGACAAAATCGTTGTCAGTACCATCAGGGGCACTTTGAAACCAAGGCTCGGATGCCTGAGACGTGTTGGTGTTGTTCCATCTGTGCTGGGATCTCTTCCTTTTCAGCCTCAGCTGCAGCAGAGACAGTCATTACGAGTGGCCGTGGTGTGACTGCGCAGCGGGAGGGGTGTACGAGCAGTGTCACCTCCTGCGGGGACCAGTGCTCTGCGGGGGATTTTTGGTCAGGGGATCCTGCTGCTCAACTTTCACTCAAAGCAGACAGAAGCTTCACTCAGCATGAGCTCTGGCATTGTCCAACATGAGCCTCCCTCGTGAATGGATTTGCTGTTGCCAAACAGTGACATTCCCATCAGGTAAAACCTGCAGGTCCACTAAACGTTTCAGATTTCTAAAGCTTGCAATATTATATTGAAAACCATGTCTGCTGATTCTCACCGCTGGCTGAGGAGGAGGCGAGGAGCCCTACTTACAAAATATCTGGACGCACCCTGAAGGTGCCGGTGCTGGCTCTGAGGCACCCAATGAAGCCGGCATCACTTGAATAACCCAGCCAAACACCGGCGTCCGACAGCTCTATGCTGACAGCAAGAGAGATGAAATACTTCCCGTCGCGCTTTGAGGACCATCCGAGGGCCATGCAGGCAGCAGCGCCGGCCTCCGCAGGTTTATTCCTCGGGAGTGTGGTGTGAGGGCGTGTGGCACAGGTGGGTTTCACCTGCATGCTCGTGGCATGGGGGAAGCAGGCAGCAGCGCCGGCCTCCGCAGGTTTATTTCTCGGGAGTGTGGTGCGAAGGCGTGTGGCACAGGTGGGTTTCACCTGCGTGCTCGTGGCATGGGGGAAGCGTATTAGGTGATAGATATTTCTGGTACGGTGAGCAGCAGTGAAATCATTAACTGTCCTGGCATTTAAGTGACCATAATTAGGCTTCCTGTGAACAGCCCTTTGAGATAAATAGTAGAAATTCACACTATCTGGGTCCTACATTTTTTCAGCCTATTTGGGGCAGGCTGGAATTAGGTGTGTAAATCTCCTTGAGCACCTTGGGAACTCTGCAGTTGCCTTAAGGAGCTGTGGCAGTTGCTGGCTTGGCCTCCCTAGATCAGTCCTTTAATCTGCTGTTCCCAGCGTCACCTCCATGAATAGAAATGTTCCTGGTTTGCAAGGCATGTTTCCAGGAAAATTACTCTTCCAAGGACCCACAAATCTTACTTCTGTCTGAGCATGGCTTGACATACCTAGAATAGCTGTGGGAAGTAAGTCCCACCACTGTGGCTGGTTTTAATAGAAGATTTTAATATTCATACACTTATTGTGATTTACCATGCATAAGAAAAACTTCTTTAATTTCCACCATTAGTTTCTTTCAATGAAGTTGGAAGAGGTGCATGAGAGCAGCTTGGATGCCAGAGAAGTTTCCTGCAGAGTTAAGGACTTAATTTTAGAATAATTTCCAATAACTCACCAGGAGAGATTATTGGCTGAGGGTTTTTGCAGGATATTAAGAATTATATCGCCCCTTCCAGAGCTATCTGCGAATCCTGTGCTGGTGTGATAAATAACCCCATGATTACCAAAAGACAGGGAGCAACCAATGTCCTTGCAAACTAGAAGACGGCTGTTTTCCAGACAGCAAGGTAGTGAGAGCTACAGTTGTTGTTCTAATGCTGTTAATGGGCGACAGTATGCTAATTAGTCAGATTAACTAAGCGGGTGAGTCATGCACTAACCCTTCTTGAAAGAAAGTGCCCATTTTGAGATGCTAAATGAGAACATAAATGCAATCAGGCATAGAATTCTTGAAAGATAAGACGAGAGCAGACCTGCTTGTTAATGGAGCCAGTGAAATTAATTCTGCTTTGGAAAGGGGTGCACTTTTTCATATTCAGGGTTCATTTTAATGGGGAAGGGTTCAAAACCTTCAGATCTATACAATGCATTTCACTCAAGTCTAAGTAGCTTTAATGACCTAACATAACAAAGATATTTCTGATATTCTCTGCTACGTTTGCACCTTCGGAAAGACGACTTTTTTTTTTTTTTAATTGGAGGCATTCAGATGTTTCAAATGAAGACAAAACTATAATATTCTGAAAAAACACAAAGCCCTCTTATCTACAATTGATGGGAAAGTATTAAAAATGTTTACTGTGAATACTCAAGCTCTTCTACTGAAAAACTACAGTTTGAGAAGTGGGCACCGATGCTCACAGGGACCACAGATGTGGTCCTGCTGTGGTGCTGGGAGTCACCGCTGAGGGTAAGGAAAGGAGGGCCGGGTGTCCTTCTGTGGAGATCTGTGCCATTTTTTGGTGCGTGCGATCCCTTCCTTTCTCGGAGGCCACCCGCTATGTGCGTGTTAGCCTATTTTAACCCTTTTCTCTTCATCACTCATAACGGTGTAGGCATCAAGGAAACGCAGAAGTGCTAGCAGCCATCGCACACCATCTGGGATACTTCGGGCCCTGAGCTGAACACGGCCCCGGGTCTGAAATCCCTGTCAGCTTTCTAGTGCCTGACGCGGCGAGAGGAGGAAGGACCGGGCCTGGCTCCTCGTCGCTGTTCAACGATCACGCCTGTACGTGGCGTTTGCTTGGGCCGGCACCTCCAGCCGTGGGGCTTGCAGATGCACGCCGCGGGGGCCGAGGGCCGTGTCTCCGTGGGCGTGGGAGCCGGGGGGCGGTCAGGCCGTGCCGCGAGGAGGGCTCGCCCTGGGCAGGAGCTCTGAGGGTACGATGCCCGGGGGGGTTCTGTGCTCATCAGGACCTCGTGAAAAAATACAGGCCTTGCCACGAGTACCCTTGGGCACTGAATTCACCGTGAAAATATTCTGCCTCGCGCTTGTTTTTGAACATGCTCTGTCAACTCATCATTTGCCAGAACTAGGCTTTTTTCTTAAAGATTTCTGGCCCTTCCAGTCTGATATCAAGGCAGCTGCTTGGCAGCCGGACTGCTAGAAGTGCTGGCTCTGCTGGTCTGCCTTCTTTTCTAACCCAAAGTCTTTCCAGTGCCACTGCAATGGCCATCGGTTTCCACCCCAAAGGTGGCTGCACTTAGATGATTGGTGAAGTGATGCCTATATATATTTGCAATTCTCTGAAGTGCCTTGAGGCTTGCAAAAGGCACTATATAAATCAATTAATAACAATATCAGAGGTCAGTCAGCCAATAAGAATACAATTTAGTTTAATGAGAGATAAATAAGACAGACAGAGTGAGAGGGGAAGGGAGCTACAAGGCTCCCTACTCGGTGCCAGGCTCTAAATACGCCAGCTCCTCGCTTTATCACAGTGATCATCAGAAACACGGAAGATAATTGTGTCATTGCCATTTCTTAGTCCAGTGTAATATCTATTACTGGTTTTGATGTCTTACTCAGCTCTATACCAGTATGATTTTAGGAAGAGTGTACATTATTTTCATGAAAACAAATATGAGCATGAGGAAGCATTTTTCCCTTGCGTGCAATTCCTACTAAAGAATTTACATTCTTCTAATTTACTGGTTTACTGCACCACTTAGTGCACTCCTGAGATGTGCAGAATGTCCTCGCAGTTAAGAATGTGCAGATGAAATTTACCCTTTTTGCACTGAATCACTCACTCTTCCCTTGGAAGTCACCATGCTCTTTCCTCCCTCTAAATCTCCTTTAACCGCTCTAATAAAAGAACAGATTATTCTGCATAGTTACAAAATGGATCCAAAACGGATGGTTGGCAGTTTATTTGGGTTTTAGGGTAGTTATATATTTTTGTGACCAGTCTGGTACTAAACAGGTGAATGGAAAGATGTTGTTTTACATTTGATTCTTCCTATTATATGGGACTGTGGGTGTAGGAATGAAAATTCTCCATTGTAGCCCCAGACAAAAAGCTGGGCTGCATCACCCTCATCAAAGCTAAGTTGTCAGAAGATGCAGAGGATATACCGCAGAGATAACCCCGAGTGGGATAGGACAGGGGATGGAGGAGGCCTGTGTGGCAAAACGAGGAGGTCTTTCGTGTTTGTGCCACACTGGTACACAAGCTGCACAGCCTATCGCTGTGTCTGTGTCCACACGAATCTGCTGGGATGCGCTGGATGATGCCTCGGGCCCCACTGCCCTGGTTGTGCAGCCTGAAGAGCTGTTAGGGAAGGCGGCAGCTCCTGTCCAGCCCCTGCACGTGTCCTTTCTGGGGGTCCAGAGGGAGCTTGTGCATTGGTATGGGTGCTGAGAAATGTTCCAAGGCTCAGTATTACAGAAACAGCCATTAGCAGCAGAGCATGAAACATGTATCTAAAACAGAATAAAGCAGTATAAAGCACTCTTGGTGAGCAAGCCCATAGCTGTAGGGCAAGGCTGACTCGGGCTAAAATTTGACAGTTTAGTGTAGCATCATTACATGCAGAATCGGCTCACCTGGTTATTCCTAGGAACTTCTTTTTTTCAGCTGTGTCTGCACGCGCTGCATGTCCTCTTCGTCTGGCAGTTGCCTACATCGTGCTCTATCGGGGTAGTTGTTTGGACCTCGAGCCCTGTGGCCATGGCGAAAGGAGGCAAAGGAGGCAGAACAGACCTTCCTAAAGCTCTTTGACAAAAGCCAAAGCCAAACGGACCTGACTTCACACACATCAGCACTTCCGAGGTTGCATCCCCCAAAAATTCTACTTACATTTTTGAGTCCTTTCACGTGCTTCAAAACAGCAGCCTGTGCAAATCTGGGGCTGTCTGCTTCACACTTAGGTAATCCACTTGTAGCAACTCAGATCTGGACATGAAAACATTGCTTCTGCAAGGGGGGGCTGCTCTTTGTTCTCTCTCCCCCGTGCCAAAAAAAGCCAGCCCTGAACACCGTGACAAAGGATTAGCTCAAGCTGAAGCCAGGCTGCAATGTAAATAGCCAGAGAGAGAACAGAATGGCTTCTTTTATCAAACTTAACATCCCAAAGCTCTGCTGATTTCATTGTCATTATGGTGGTGATTAATTTGACCCGGAGTACTGCCACCCACTGTTAAAGCCTTCGCTGCATCCCTGTTGATAGCTCTCATGACAGAGATTACAGTCTGCCACTGCGTTGTCCATAATTAGTACTTGTCAAAATGAGATTTGCCTATGGTAGCCCACCGTCCATGAGAAACCCATTCAAAATTAACCACGCTTTGGAAAATAGAGGACAGTTCATCCTCTAATTGGAACCAATGAGTAGAGAACGAAGACTCTTTCTCTCATCTATTAAGTATTGTTCCAGGTCTAAAAAACGATTTTGTGAGTCTGCTCCATAGATATCGATAAGTGTCCTCTGGTGAAGTATGAGGGGGCCAATTCTGTTCTGCACCCGGATCCGAAAATGTTTGCATGGTTAATTCCCTAAAGCAGCACAGTTTAATTGCTTCATCTGAAACAGGGCTGGGGTCAGGGCGCAGTGACAGTCCCCGCCGTGCGGCCGATGCCAGCGCCGCTGCCCGGCCCTGAGCCACGGGCCCTTGGGAAGGCAAGGGCTGGGCCCAGCCCGGGGAATACCTTGTGCCGGGGGCACCCAGGGGGGCATTGGGGTGAGTTGGGTAAGCACATTTCCAGGGAATGTTGGAGAGAGGAGGGAGTGAAGCCACACAGCCCGTGGCCTGCCCGATGGGCTAGCATAGAAATGCGACGTTTATAGTGACCGGGGTGTAGGCTAGTCTGAGGCTTCACCCACTGACATTTCGGGCTGGACTAGCCATGGAGTCTAATATACAATTCACTTTGCAGGCCAAGGCTACAACCCTTTATTTTTTTTTCCCACTGTAAGAGGAATGGCCAGTGTTATTGCAACCCTGAATGCAAAGACTCAGTAACCACATCCAGAATCGCTAAGGATTGCAACAAAAGGTTTTCCGATTAAACTCTGAACTACAGGGCCAGGGATGGACACAGAGATGGCAAATGCGCTCAGAATAAGTAACCACGCCGGAATCAACTCAAGTTATGTCCAATGACATTTTTCACAGGACAAACAGGAGAGCTGGTGTTTTTGTGATCGGAAGCATGAATACCTATAGCTATGAAAATTGTTCTCGCTGGAGCCACCGTCTAAAAACAAGAGGAGGGAATCCAGAGCATGACACCCTTGTGCTAGTCAAAATAGAACTCTCTTGGAGAAATGTTGTATCTTTTCATTTCAGATAGTGGCAGTGCTCAGTAGCTCTTGAAACCAGCGGAATATATCATGGCAAAAGTGAATGCTTGGAGAATAATTCACAAGAGGTGGCGGTGTGCCAGACATAATTCTTCACAAATGTCTTTCATTTTATTCCACTAAAAGAAGTAAAAGAGCTTAAAAGACACGAGTATTTTTTTTCTGAGTGCCCAGCCACTGATAAAAGTGCCACACTTTCCTACAGTAGGTTAATTAATCTTTATGCAGTCCTATATGTAAACTCCATTCACTAAAGCTTATTGGATTGGACTTTGTACCTGAATCCTGCACAGCCAGATTGTGGTTTTCATCCTCATCTTCAGTGGAAGCGCTGTTAAGAAGAGGATGTTTCATCTTGAATAGTGCCAAAATACCAGTCTGATCAGCTCCGACCTGGGCAAGTTACAGGGAGGCTTACTAATGAAGGAAAGACCTCACTGCAAAGCTTCAGTCCATTGCAACCCTGGACTGCATTACTGCAAGTTAGACAGAAATCCTCTGGTCTTCTCTGCACTGGTCAATGCGCAGCTGAAGATGTGGGCCAGCTGGAGATCAGCTAAAAAGGGAGAAATCAGACTGCTGGTAGATGTAAAATCCATAGTCAGGGAGGAGAGACTGAGTCACAGGCCTAGAGAAAAGTGGACGGGTGGTCTTTGGGTTTGCAAAAAAAAGCTGCTGCAAAAAGAGTGGGAATAAACAGTTCTCCTTATCGACTGAGAGCAGGAGAAGGAAAAGCAGCTTTGAAGGTTCTGTCATTTGTGAAAGTTTTAGATGATTTAATTGTGGACTTAAATTTTTGGAAAATACTTGTTTTCTCTTTTAGGTTCTTCCTGGAACCATCTCTTTAAACTAATGAGACATTTAAGCTAGACATTAGGAAACATTTTCTAATGATGACGATGACTACATCCCGTCACACATCGCTACGAAGGTTAGGCGAGTCAGCAAACGTCTGCTGGGAGTGCGCTGGGCATCGCCGTCCCCACCATGGCATGGGGGAGGCAGGGGATGACCTCGGCAAGCCCCAGCCAGTCCTGCTGCCTGTCATTCCAGCAAGTCTGAAGATTTACTTTCACCCTGAAGGTAATCAGTCAGTCATGATTTTGACCTACAGTTTAATGTGCTCTCTTGCTATGGTTACAGACATCCTCCTTCTGGTTATACTCCCTGCTGTGACTAATGGTATCTTTGCAGTTAAAGAGGTGGTTTTTAAAGAAAAAGATATAAGCTGCAGTGCTGTTACCGAGTTTACAGCTTTAGCAAACACAACAGCAGAGCAGTCCTTACCATGGCCTATGAACTTGACATTTTTTGGGTGCAAGTGTGTACGTGTATATTTATACACCTTTCTCAAAATCGCTAAATACACAGAAAGCAACAATTTTTTTGTTACTGTTTATGCAATGGATCATCAGTTTGGGTGTTCACTATTCACAGTGAAGTATGTTTAAAGTTCACTTTCTCCATTCATACAGAATATTCTTGATCAGCCAGTTTCTCCAAAACTGAATTGTTTTGCACAAATGCAAACAAAAATGGAAACAAGTTTGCAAAGAATCAGGAACTGAGTATCACACAAGGTACTGAGATACAAAGCAAACTTTACAAATATGATTCTTCCAGTGTGGTTTTTTTGGAAGATGTTTAAGGGTGATACAAGGAACCATTTGTTAAAGAGAAAACCGTAAGGATTTTAAAGGTATTTTGCAAAGGGCAACTTACCTCAACCATTAGTAAATATTCCTTCTGAAAACACTGCAGTGATTGAAGGTAGTTCTCCAAACTGATGAACAGGTTTTTAGATTAAGTGATGAGACCACTTTAAAGAAATTCAACTGATCTTTTTTTGTGTGTGTGGATGCTGAAGGAAAAGAAAAATTTGGGAAAATGCTGCATTTGTTTAAATCTCCTTCTCTTGTTTTTGCTTTCTAAATAGGTTCCCTGTATCTGTTCATCTCTAAGGACAATTAAATTCAAGGGCAGCAGATCACAAAAGCTAATGCTACTTTACCAAACTTTCTACTCTGTGTGGCAAGAAAATCAGCAGAAAGTAGCTCAAGTTTTGCTTTTCTTTGCTAGATAAGGCTGCAGATGTCATCTGGATGCTAACTGGAGTCATTACACAATCGTGTTAGATGCCCTGTTCTCATTGAATATTGTGGCAGGTAACAGTACCTGTGTTCTTCAGGAAAGGATCAATGTCACAAAGGTAGTTTTCTGCTGCAGGGAGAAAACAGACAATCAGAAAATCACTATTTGTATTCAATCTCTGTTTACACTGGTTGACCACATCTCTTGCAAGCGCGCATTTCTCTTTAGCTTCAGAAATACACAAATATATTAGCACCAGAAGTCTCCTCTCGTTTTACTTTGCAATTCAGGAATGCTTTATTAATCAACGCAAGATGCATTCATTGAACTGGATTAATCCTGCATTGAAGTTATTTTTCATTTCTGGGAACAAATCACATATTTGGATTTTCATATATCAGGATCACAGAGATTTGCCACAGTCAGATTTTAATTTTAGTTACATCTGAGCTGGCTTATATATTAGGGCACATAGTTTTGCATGAGAGCATCTTCTAAAATCTGTAATTGGTGTGGAACACTGACATGCACAGAATACATCTGACAAGGTCCACAGAGTTAGGTTCAGTTTCGCTGATCAACATCTATGCTGCAGATTAACTGAATCTTTTATGGCATTACAAGCCCTCCAGAATTCATTAGTGTACTTTCCCTTCCCACTAACCACTCTGACCTCCAGTGCTGCCGTCGCTGCTTCCTTGGTCTGGACCTGAGCGGCTGAAACACTGACTCTTTTTCGCTGCTGCACTAACAACAGAAATGAGAACGTGTATCTTAAAACTGCTCAGGGCTGTGTATGTTGGCAATTACTGTTTTGTCCTCTTTAGCACTCTTCGGGACTTCTGTTTCCTTTGTCTGTACCCGGAAAGCTCCATTTAAATTGCAAGCTGAAATATGGTCTGTCCCTTAAAAGCAAGAGAACTAGAGTACTATACTGGTGAGTGATTATAATACAATACAAACCGGTGTATATATAATGAGGTTTGGCATGGATTTTTCTCAGAAATTGGCTCACAGATGCAGCTAGCACAGTAAATCATTGTATTAAAAACAGGAAGGGGGACAAACACGTGAAGGAAAGCAATGCCAGCTTTTGGGAGGTGGGTGCACAGTACCTTTGAATACAATGCTATAATCAATGAAAAGCATCTTTCTGAAATGCCTTCTTTGTCCTCCTTAAGGGCATGCCTAGGGGTTGCAAGTCAGCAGCCTTCTCACGTTTCTCGGGCAGTGGATGGGACCACAGCTCAGGGCCAGGGAAACAGCTCCATGCACTGGTCTGTTGTTTTCCAGGCCCAGCTCCACAAAAGTACTTAGGCAATTTTGTCATGCTGAGGAGGAGGAGGAGAAGATTAATGTCTGGCAGGAAGGACAGCAGAGAAGAAGAATGGAGGAACAGTCCAGGTGTCCAGCTCCCAAAGATGACTTCTCATCTGTGAATCAGAAATGGAGAAGACGCTTCCCTCCAGCCCATCGGGGACCAGGACTTGCCACACATCTGCTTTTCTCACCAGCAGCAGCAGCTCTCCTCCCTTGCCACAGGTGCTGACTGTAGTTGGGTGCTTGCCACAGAGCAGGCACTGCAGACTGGGCACCTATCTCATGATTTTTGTTGTGCTGAAGTCCGTGCATTGAAAGCTTGAACACTGCAACACCTAAGCACTCTGCTGATTTGATCCTTCTGCCTTAACAGCTAGACCACTGCAAATGATTAGCTGAAGAAAACAGGTGCAGTACCATCACCAAGTGCTTATTTAGTTTCATGTTTATTTCATGTCCTCTTTTATTGCATTTTCTCATGTTTCTCTTCTGCTCTTTGTGTCGCCTGTGCTGTCATTTCTTTCCAGGCTTGCTCTGATGTGTGCTTCTCAGAAACCATCTTTGCCTTCCTCGTTATCCCAGCCCTTACTTTCTCTGTGCCCTTGATCCACAAGAACTTGCCACTTTCTCCTCTCACAGGCTCTTGTTTTCTATTTTTCACTTTCACTCTTACCTCTTCCTTCTCGTGTCATTCCCTTCCTTTCTAAATCGTATCTCTGCCCGCTGGTTCCAGCTTCTCCTCTTCCTTCTTCTCCTGCATTACTTTAAAAAAAATGCATAAATCTCTCTTCCTTCCTATTCTGAAATAAAGTAATTAATAAAACAGCCCTATTCATTGGGCTATCTTACCGTAGTTGCTGCTGGCTCGCCTCTCCCTTCCTCGTAAAAGACTTGAACAGGACTGATCCCCTCTCATTAGACCAGACTCTTTCGTTGGGCTCCCAGCCACCCCCCAGCACAGCTCACACCTGCTGTAAGCACGGGGGTCAGTGACTGCCTTTTATTTGCTCAGTGCACCCACTTGGTTTGCATACAAAGGTTCTGTTCCATGGCAAAGGTTGGTAGGCATTGATAAATAATACATGTAGTATTGGTATCGGTATTGGTAATGATTCTGTTTCCTAGTAAAACCCCTGCCTTTACCTTGTCTTCTCAGTCTGGCAGTACCTCTTGTCCCAACTCCTCTACTGCTCACCCGTGCCAGCACTTCCCTCCACAAACGGAAATACCCAGTTAGTAGGGTTAATCACAGGAGGGACATTTTGAAGAGGAAAGAAATGGCCATGACTAGCATTAAATTCCCCAAAGCAAGACTGCATTTAACCGGGCAGCATCCTTTTCACTTATCACTTTTCACTTATCTCACCATGGGAGAGAGGAACGGGCCGAGCAGCCCGAGGCAGAGGCATTTCACAGGCACCTGATCACATCGGTAGGCTTCTGAGGTCAGACCCTGCCCGTGGGCACGCCGGTGGGGCTTTCCCTGCTGGAAGCGCAGGCCAGGCACCTGCGCTCAGGAGAAGACTCCGAGTCACTACATTTTACGGCGTCGCTGCGTTTACAAGCACTGAGTAATGACACTTGGAGAACAATGAGGCTGTTATGTAGGGCCACAAAATAAAAGAAGTTTACACATCTACATGATAAAAAAAGTTCCAAAGAATTTAATGTAGATATTATTTATACATACACTTTATAAGTAGGAATATGGCAGACAGTTGAATTAGTACATAAAGTTTTATTTAAAGTTTCCCCCCTACAAGCAAGCCTCATTTACACAGTCTAGTACTGTACAAAATTTACATTCTTTGTGTGACTTATTCAGTTAGCACTTTGCTTGGTCATGCCTTCCTGAAAGATAGAAAGATTTACATACAGTCCTCATAAATCTTTAAATTATCTTGGTAAAAAAAAGAACCACTTAAAAGGACAACAAATATCCTTTAAAAATGGTACGTTTTAGAAGAGACAGGTGACAGTCAGTGTTTAATGGCAGACCTTATCCTGATCTTAAATGTCATTCAAGATTTCCTCATTTAGTATCTTAACAGTTTCCTTTTTATATATATTTATATTTATATACTTTCAACAGGAAAGGAAAAAAAAAAGTCATGATTGCACCAAATATATTTTACAAGGGATCCCCTGGATCTGAACAATATAAATAAATAGAAAACCAACTAAGATTGCACTATATAGTAGAAATGGATTGAGATTTTAGGATATACACTTCACCTTTATGAGTTCCTTAGTGATGCTCACTGGAAAACTCCCCAACGGCACATTCAAATATTAGCATCTTCAGATAATTATTTTGTTTAAACAATTTTTTTCCAGGCGTGCAGCTGCCTCATCAATTGGGTTATTGCATTTGTATGGTATCAGTCTTTACTGCATTACTCCAATTTTACAACTGTGTAATTTTGCTGCAAGCAAGGGAGTTGCACTGCAATAAAACTGGACTGATGCCAGAGAGAAAGAGTCCCATGGTATTTGTTCTCCATTATTTATGTTGCTCTCAAGCTTCAATATATAGTGTAATTTCTGTGTACATCGCCCTCTTTCTATTTTGCAAAGCAAATAATGAATTCTTCCTCCCATCTATTGCCTCTGCAGCAGAAACCAACCTCCAGTAGTTGCCTGCTCCTTGCTTAACGCACTAGCATTAAGTCCTATCATGAAAGATGTGCGCAGGCTTGAAAACACAGGATCTTAATCTCCTTTGCCTTTTATCTGGTGCAGCCAGTTACAACTAGGCAAATTAAAGGCCAGATTATTAGCTGACATAAACCGAAGTACAGCCATTGGCTTCAATAGAGCAATGTCAGTTTATACCAGCGAAGAGGATGATCCTGAGGGTAATGGATGCAGCACCAGTAAACCACAATGGAAGAACAATGCATATACTTTGCTGAGGTGCAGATGATTATGTTAACTGCAAAGTGGTGAAGAATCGGCCTCAGATTTTGTCACTGCTTTTGCAAAGCCAGGACAGAAGGACATAAGCTTAAAACATGGACAGCCTGATTTGTGCAAGCAACTATGGGTTCATGAAGCGAGTCCTAAATGCTACTGGTCCCATGTGGTAGCATTCTGAACTCACTTTGCGATGTGTAAATAATTACATAAGCTGTAAGGCTGTGGAAAGTCTGGCCTCATATTACTTTGGATCAATAATAAAAATCTTTCAGACTACATTTTAAGATCAACCACACAGGAGTACGTTAACTACTTACCAGTGTCTCTCCAAAATTGTGCACAATCATTTAGAAGTCCAAAGTAATACACTTACAGTTAAATGCAGTCTTCTTGTCTTTGGAAGCAACTAGCATGGATGCTCCTATCTAACAGGTTAGTGAAAAGTAAGTAAGGATTCTGGTGTTTCGTTAAGTGGTCATAGAAATAACTTACTTTACAAACCCAGAATTTAAGATGTAGGACCAAATTTCTGTTATACTAATGTAAAAACAGTCATTCCATGTGATTTCAGTGAAATGACTCTGACTTTACACAAGTGTGATTAGAAGAATTTGATCCTAATCCCTAAGCTGCTATTGCAAGAAGTGCTCTGTAAAGCATGGCTTTCATTGTAGTCTGCTTTCCGCTGCACTTACACGTGGGGACTTGGAAGGCAGAGTGTATTAGTTGCCAAGCTATGCAAAAACTGAATGATATTTCTTTACCTTTTATAATCTTCTGATGCTGTGTTGCTTGCAGAGCATGTGAAGTAGCTGTAGGTTAGGATTACAGAGGAGGAGACAATTCTGCAATGCAGTGTGAGCTTTTCACTATCTGAATTCTGAAGCATTCATGAAAACAACATCCTCATGACTTCAACACAGATCACATGCAGGTAGATACAATGCACAATACTGATCTTGTCTCTTCAGGCTGTATTTGAACATTTAGCCTTCATTTTTTTTAAAGTTAAATTTGACGTGAGGAATATCTCTGCAGCAGGAAAAAGTTAAAATCAGTCTGAAATGGCAGTCTGTCAGCATGTAATGTTCGGTGTGTTTTAGCTACTTGCTTCATAAGACACCGGCATCTATCTGAGCTGGGACAACACTTGGTTTTTGTTTTCTTTTAGTTTGCTCCTAAAGCATAAATATGGAATAAGGGGTCAATTATGGTAGCTTTGTTTTAACAGGAATCCTGTTCTAATAAAATATTTACGTCACCCGTCATTATTTTCCCAAATGCAATCAGTGTTCGTGTCAGTGCTCCTTGACTATCATTTGTTGTACGGTACACAGGCTGGCAATATGACAGTTGAACAAGCAGGTCCTGCAAGTGGCTCAGCAACATCTCCTTCTAGTTCTGTCCAAGTCCCTTTCTCAGGACTATAGCAAATAGTAGAAGATTTGTAGGCTCCCTGTAATAGAAAAAAAAGTCATATTAAATGTGGCTTTGGTAAAATCCAAGTCACACATTAGCTTTAAAGATGTTCGAAAGTGATTCATGGTTTTGAGCTCTAATTTAGGAGCCCTTCAAGAGGTTTGGTTTTCATATAGGCTGAGCACCCAGCCTCTGCAAATCAGGCTCCTGATAGCAGAACTATAAGCATACAGTCCTGTCAATCACTTTTGCCAAATTTCATCTGATTTTTATATTACTCCATATCAGTGAATACAGTCTGAAAATAACCCATGTAAATAAAAAAAAGCACAAAGGTGAACAAATACTCCATGTTCTCCAGAAGTCGAAAACCAAACCAAAACCAGCCCCTGCAGCTACTTCATCCCTCCTCCCCTCTCCATCCCATCTGAATAATATACAGACTGGCCTCAAGAGCTCAGAAGGAATGGAAGGGTCATTGCAGAAAGCAGGTACACACCATACTCCAGCTGTAGCCTCCTACAAGGTAAATACTGTCGTCAAGGACTGCGCAGCCAGGGCCACTGCGACCCTCCAGAATAGGAGTCTGGAGGATATTCCACTGGTCGCCTTTTGGATCGTAGCATTCCACAAGCATTACATCGAGATGGGAGAAACCTGGATGAGGGCATTGAGAAAAGAGAATGTGCGTTATGACATACTGTTTTATTATTTGTTTTACTGTTAAATTTATTAAATTATGGTTACAATTATATTATTACAATTACAACATCATTGTTAAACTTTCTTCTAGAAAATATTGCCATATATATTTAAGCCATTTTCTGTAATGTTAATGTATCGTTATTGCAGTTCAAGTAAATCTGTTGAAAGCTTCTACCATTAGTTCTACAGTCTTCTACAAATCACAAGTACATATAAAACCTGAACAGACCAGAAAGTAACACTCAGTAATAACCTATCAATGATGAAAGCAGATTCAAGCAATATTCCTCCTCATCTACCAGTGCTAATGTGAGTTTGAACATGTAGGAAAAGCCTGTCCTGGCAGTCTTTCTCAAAGGTCAGCAGATCTAATCTATTCAAAAGTCAACAGATAAATCTTGCTCAGAAATCAATGTCTAACGAGTCAAGGTAGAGCTTAGACAACTGATGCCACTTCCTTCCAGAAGGACAGGGTGCTTAGCACGACGGACGTGATGTTCAGGACCAGTTTCAATTTTCAAGCTGATTTAAGGTGTACCCTAAGTAAGCAGCTGTGATGTGACAAAGTCTTTAAGGCGACAGAAAATGTAACCAAAAAAAACTGGTGGTCCCATCCTTCCCTGACAGACCGAAAAAGGCTCCATGCGGCTGCTGCTTTGTCATCACCAACAGGCAGATGGGTCTCAGCTCAAGACTCTCAAGCTGTGATGTTTAGTATCAATTAATGAGCTGAACACGGACATAGAACCCAGGAGTCCTGGTTCCTGCTCCAATATTTAGACATTTCCCTGTCTCAAACTACTTTCTTTATCAGAGCGCCGCAGTAAAATTATGGCTTTCTTAATATGCTGGGATGCTTTACTTGACACTACTGTCTTCTCCATCAAGGTACCATTGAAAAGAGAAGTTAGGTTTTCTGGAAAAGAGCAATTGGTGATATTGGTACTTCACAACGATGCTGCTTGTATGAGTATTATTTATGTCAGGAATGAATAGCTGTGATGAAATAATTTTTCGTCGCTGTAAAGTTTTCAAGGGGCCATAGAAAGGCCACCGCAGTGCGCCCAGAATCTGTCAAAAGCTCCATAATAAACTGCAGTATGCACATGGCTAGCTGTGATGCGGTAAAGGCACTGCTGACACTAGTTTACAGACTCAGCTTCACAAAGGAGGGCTTTGCCATGGAGCCCTGCTATTCCCACCCGGTTGGAGAATTTGTAGCATTTCATCTGCACTTCAGTCCCCTCCCTCCTCCCTTTCCTTGCAGTTCCTCCTTTTGTTTCACTGTACAGAAGAAACCAGTTTTCCAAAAAGCCCTTCTTCCAGACAGCAGGCAGCTTTCCAGAAGTCTGGACGTTTAAATACCTCTCACAACAGTGAGTGATTCATACATAACAAAGGCACCTAGGGCAACAGTTGTAGAGGCAAAAATGCAATGTTTATTAGAAGTTTTTTCTTTCCCAGAGGATGGTAGCTGAAACTGGGTGAAGAAAGAAGGAGAAGACTGGATGGAAACAATTCAAGCTTATGCAAACCAAAGCATCTGCTTTGGCTATAGGAGGGCTGTGACATGTTAACTTTCACTTTAGTAGAAGAAAAAGCCAACACTGTGGAGCTCTGCAACCTCTGCAAAATTTGCTGGACCCTGTAAGGTCCAGTCCAGGAACATCCATCACAACTGGGGGTGGGAAGTGGAGGCACAGCAGCCCTGCACCTGGCTGCAGGGGTTTAGGCACCAGTACTATTTACCAGGGAAAATTTCCATCTGAGACTTTGTCCCCTACATGCTCCACAGGCATTCAGATCTTCAAAAGCAGCATGGGGCTTCAGAGCCTCACCGGGACTTGGGTGTCAAAGTCATTCAGGCACATGGCCTGGTGTTACTGGCAGTCAACATCACTTTTTCTTTGGCATTACAATTTTCTCTTTTGTTGTTGTGAGGCTTTTTTTTTTTTAAGCAAGAAAGGAGAAAGAAAAAACAAGGGAATATAAACTGTCAAATATTGTCAGGGGACAAAAGAGCAGGAGCTGTGCTTTTTGTCTAAGTGGCTGGATTAAGCAGAATCTCTTTAGCAGTAATAGCAACGGCATGTAGGTATTAAGACAAAAAAACCAGATGCCTAAGCAGTAGTTATTTTAATATGAGACCTTTTCAAAAGATGAAAACAAGAGACCTGTAAAAAGTATTATAATTAACAAGCTGCATTTAATACTAAAAAGAGATCTAAAGAGCCTAGTCCTAATATTTAATGGCTGGAGGCTTTTTTTTCTCTTCATTAAATCAGGAGCTTGTTTTTGTGTGTTGCTCTGAATAAAGCTCTCTCTAACTGCACATTTTGGAAAATGATTTACAGAGGAAAATATTGCTGGTACTTTCGGGTCAAAGAATAATCTGTTTGTTTCATTGGATTCTTGGTAATGACAAATTGTCCATGCCTTTGAGTAATGGAAGCTCCCATTTTTATTATCTAAAGCATTCATTACTCATATATTTAATGTACTGTTATAATTTTAAAATAATTTGCATAAAATGTTTTTAAAATTGCTGGCTCAAGTGTCCTGTTAAATTGTGTTGCCTGGTTTTTAATGTATTTAACAATGACTGTCTAACAAAAATATTCTCTATCAGGAGACGGGGGATACTGAAATGCTTTTCTGCTATTAAAAATGTGACCTTTCAAATGGTTTCCTCCAATTGCATACAGTCGATCATTCATTACAGCCAAAGTGTGGATTGCTCGCTTTGTGTTCATGTCCTGTTTTCGGGCCCAGACGTCCATCACAGGGTCATAGCAGTACAGCCAGGGGACATATTCTCCATTGTGAACACCTCCTGCAAAGTAAATATACTTCCGTTAATCAATGTAAATAAAGACGTTGCGC
>NW_009192182.1:31680-56033 GCF_000690835.1 Fulmarus glacialis | reverse complement strand
ATGATTTTGAGTCCTGGGTTTTTGTTGTTGTTGTTTTGGGTTGTTTTTTTGTTATATAGCAGGAATTATAAAAGACACTGGCCTGAAATATATATCTTGCCATTGTGAACGGCTCCTGCATGGGCTGCCAAAGGTTGCGGTAACGAAGACACGTAACGCCACTCGTTTGTCTCCAGGTTGTAGCACTCCACGCTGGACAAGTAGCCAGTTTCGTTTCTTCCCCCAATTACATACAAGTTTTTGTCAAGGCGACAGGCGTAGAAACTGGCTCTCCTGGAGGACAGGGCAGAACAAAACAAAACAAGCCAACAACAAACCAATTAGCCACGTCAGCCATGTTTTTTTTCCTTTCCAACTGACTCCCTGAACTAAGATAGCGGCTCCTTCAAACGCTACTTCAGACAGAAGTGTCCAGGAGCCTCACATGCTTGCAGCTATCCTAGAGACTGTGGCTGCTTGCCTAATCAAATACATGCTCCACATCAAATGAATACTTCATTTTTGGTGTCAAAACAATTAAGCACACATCTGGCATAAAATACCCCTTTTCAAAGCTGTTTGTTGCTTCTTCACACCCGTGAAAGATAAAAAGGTGCTCATTAATGTTTGGGGCATTACCTTGTAAGGGATATAACAACTCAGTAAGACAAATGAAAAATGAGGTAGATAATGTAACAATAATAAATTATCTTGACATTCACTTTCTTTATGGTCCTTCAAGGGTCATTGTTCCCAATTTACTAAGAGAACCACATCATCAAAATTTTTCTTCAATTATCATTTTTTTCTTCTTTCTGCAGTACTGCAAATAGAATAACTTTCCTTATGCTAGGCACAATATTACATTTCTGCCCTTTAACTCAAAAGAGGTCTGTCTCCATCCAACTAACTCTGAGAAAAGTTTTAACCACCTGTTTGCTTTCACACGCAACTCAGGTATGCAGGAAAATAGTTACTGTTTCTGGTCAGGACTGCTAGGGATATATTAGTTTGTCTTCCTTGTGCCTCCAAAATTAACAGTGTCTGTTGCTGAAGTAAAAACGGAGCAGTAGATGATTCTGAGAGACCCTGTTTGGTGTAATCTACTTTCAGGGAAAGCTCCCTGTATTATTCAGCAGCAGGAAGGTTTGTTAGGGTAGAGGCCTTTAATTTTAAGCTGCAATGATATGAGAAAGAAAGTTGCAAAAGAGCACAGCTAGGCTAGGATGAAGACCTGTACAAAATGTTGAATGACAAGAATTGTCAGTCCCAAACCTCAAATTTTCTCCTGGGTGAAACTGGAGTAGTGTGCGAGCCCAGAGACAAGCAGGCAGGTGAGGCACGGCAAGGTCTAGCTCTGACAGCTCCTGCGAAACAGGCACGCTGGAGCGTGGCTGCAGCTTACCAAACCCTGCCCCGTGGCTGACACAAGGCACTCCGGTTCCTGCCCAGGCACCCAAATTTAAATCTTGGAGCGGCTGCATATTGCACTCCTGAATCGCACGGTACATCTTAGGGGCTTGATGGTCACCTGCACCATAAAGGGCTTGATCCTGCAGACTGCTGCAAAGCATTCGGGATGAGTGGTGGTCCACCTGCAGAGCACAACACCCTGCAATGAACAGCTCTGGTATGTCCCAATCCTCTCCAGGCTTCCCTATAGTCATCCCATGACCAGGTGGGCTAGCAAAGCCTGGTGTGCCGTGTCTCTAACCTGCCATCTAGCCAGGCACATGTTCAGGAGCATTTCCTTCAGTGAAGGCAGGAATAAGATCTCTCTCCTTTACCCAGCTGCCTATTTTCACAACATTTGTAGTATGCTTTAACATTTTGGAGAAATTTCCCTCTTTGTTAAATGTGGCTGAGACTGGCTGATAGTTTATAAGTTGGAGGAGAGGTCAGGCAGACATGAAGATACAGCCATGGAAACAGCAGGGCTGGCTGGGCATTCAGGGAACAGATCTGACGCAACGCCGCCTGTTTCTAGCCTTACTTTTTGGATTTGGTGCACACCTGGCAGGGCTCCTTATCCTGGCTGGTGAGGAGCTGCGTCACCGAGCACCTCTTCTCTACCTCTTTGCTTTCATCTTGCCTGCACCACAACTTGGACGGTGCAGTACAGCACCCCTTGTTGAGCAGGAACACTGGCATAAGGATAAGGCTACCAAAAGACAAGATAGAAACAGGAGGACAGGAATGCTGCTAAGTGCCTCCAGCCCAGCTGCTGAATTAAATAAGACCATTTAATTTATCTGTCAATGGGCAGATAGAAGCTGATGGCATATATTGCTCTGCATGGTCGGGCAGCAAATCGTGCATCTATGTTTTTAGCCTGATTTTCTATGGAAACAAAGCTTATTTGATTACACTGTACGTGTACCCATGTCTGCCTGAGTGTTGTCTCCTCAACAAAAACCTGCTGGCTGATTTCACTCTAGTTTGACAGAGGGCATTTGTTAGAGGCAATCAAGTGCCTATATGCTTCCTGAGAGTACGTGACAGGCCAGAGGTAAGACAGCCTGTAGCGGCCCCAAAAGTCGGAAAAGCTGCAGAGGTCACATCCTATGAGACATCAGAGAGCCTGCACGGGTGGGCACATGCTCTCCGACCCTCCTGTGTCTGGCAGCTGCAAGTCACAAACCCACAGGGTGCCTGTCGTCAATGCTTGGGGTGCTCACACGTCCGCTCGTCTGTCCTCGCGCACCTCCTCTGACAAACCTGTTAACGAACTGCTCTCAGCATGGTTTTTTTTAGGTCAAGTTTAAGAAACAGAGGTAGGTACAACTGGCAAGCATTACTATTTTAACTAGGATTTCACCGACATTATTCTGTATGTGTACTCCTGGTTTCATCCACACAGTGTCACTATAAGGAGCAAAAATGAAAGTGTCAGAACGCTTCACTCTTCTGCTTGGATGTGAATATTCGCTCAGTAACTCCTGGCCCAAATATTGTAAGCTGTTTGGTTTTTTACTTTTCAATGATACAGTGTGTAAGGGGCATGCTGTTAAGTGATGACTTTTTAAACTGCTGTAAAATATGATTCAGATTAAAATATAATAAAATAAAATAGCAATCTTTGCACAACAACTTTCCCCACAAAAGTGGGAAAAGGCTATCCATTCTAATGAGATAAATGGAATCCACCTCAGGATCTGAATATGGACAATAAGGCAATTATTTTGTGGTTTTCTTCAGGACTGCAAGTACTTGACGTTCACTGGTCTCTGAAATGCTTTTCCTTCACTCCCCTTCACTGAATAATCAACCCAACTAACTCCTTCTTGTAAGTACAAACACATAAAAGGGAAGAATTTCTTTCTGATTTCCACAGATGATGAATTTATGCCCTGAAACAGGAAATACAACTACCAGTCTGAGATTTAAAACTATCAATACTTTTACTAATCATCGCAATATCTGGACCTGATTTCAGGGTCACTGTTAGAGTGTATGCGTTGCTTTTCAAAAACTAAAGTAATCTTAATAAGGGTTAACATTACTATTATTAAAGTAATAGACTAAAATAAAATGTTAAATTGTTTTATCTCTTTTTCTGTGGCTTCTTTTCTCAGTTCACTTGGCCTCAGTGAGGACGCTGACCTGCTCATTTCCACTTTTGCTTCTTCAGGCCCTGGTACAATGCCGTGTTTTTTGCTGGTCTTTAAAAAAAAACTTTCAACTTGGAATGCAAGAAAAAAGAAGATGTTTTAAATATTATTATGTTCCACACACCTTGTCCAGCTCTGGGCTTAGCTGGCAAGACGGAACAGCACTGACTGAGGTGTCCAGCTGAGGCTCATGCCACAAGTTCAGATACGCCTGCTACAAAGACCACTCCTTCAGTAGGCATGTTAATCTAACTGAACTGCTCTCTGAAAAGCATCCCGTTGTTATTGCATCAGCAGGCAGATGTCTATTTCAAAAGCCGATGAGTCATTTGCTGTTTCTCTAAAAAACGCATGCCTGAAAATAGTACATACTTTTCAAAAGCATGTATTTTTGAGATGTTCTTCAAATGAAAAGAAACCAAACTTGGCTTTAAAGAAAATACACTGATGGCTCTGAATCCATAACGGGATTAGACTTTTCTTTATAGCTCATGCGGTAAAATCAATCAGATATGGATTTTAGCATATGAGATAAAAGTTTACTCATCAAATATTTCATACAGATTTTCAACTTGAGAACATACTGCCTGTGAATGAGACCTACATTTACCTGGCAGTCATTTCAAAGGAGCTATTATAGTCTATCCAGCCAATTATTCTCAGACTAAAATTCCTAAGTAGGTTTTGACTTGATGGACCATAATGACTCAGAAGAACCCATTAAACAGTCTGTCTTGTCAATGGTGCCTGCATTATGCCAGCAGAGACAGGGCGTGACCCTGTACTCCTAGCTGGGAAAAAATAGCCTGTTGACTTTAATGGGAACTTTATCTGACTGAAGGAGCTGGGGAAGGAGGCTGCTAAAAGCCCTCTCTTGTTTGTATGATCTTCTAAAAATTGCGCCAGACCCTACCTCCAAAGGCTGCAACAACTCTGAGGAAGTCATTAGGGATGAGCAAATAAACCATTAAAAACATTTTAGAAAGTGATTTGAAAATCCTTGTTTTCCAACAATAGGCCCAACGCTTAGGAGCCTTTATAGAGAAATAATGGGCAAGCCTATGAGTTATGCATCCTGAACAAAAGAGGTGACGATTAACGTTGTCATAGTAAAGCCCCTTGCAGAAGGAACTATGAATGAGTGGACCATTACATTTAAATAACACTGTAAGGAGCCGAGATGCTAATACATTACCGGGCAGCTGCTAAGAATGTGCAGCAGAGTTTCTGACTCTCGGCTGAAGGCAACAGCTTACACCAGAGCACAAGGCAAGTCATATTCCACACCTGCGATTATAAACTGATTTTCTAGTGAAACACAACTGGCCACTGTGTCCTACTGCCTGCTTTCTCCAACCCTCAACTACCTACTTCTGCCTTCTGAGCTTTGTCAGCCAAATAAGCCCAACCGTTCAGCCAGCCGCACGTGCCCTTCAGGAGTTTTGCTTGCAGATACCCAGAAGGCCTAATTAGGACACAGATTAGGCTCCACAGAAGAGCTTCAGGCTCAGTACAAACACTAGTCAGCCTCCCGGTTCACTGAGGATGACCTGCATGGCGACGCACACCTCCTGTCTCCCCCGCGCCAACACCTGAGCTGGTGGTGACTCAGTCCGGGGAGCTGAACCAGAGGGGAAGGCATCCCACTATTTTAAGGTAAATAACCCAGTTGTGGGGTTATCCCACAGTGCTGGCAGGAGTGAGGGAGAAGGCTGGGGGCTGCCAAAGCAGGGTCACCTCTTTAGCTAAAGTCTGCTGTTGGACTAGCTCTATTAACAACTAAAAAAGAAAAAGGAATTTTAGTAAAGGATTTTTACAGTAAAGGATGATGTTATTAATAAAGCCCAAAACTATAATGAACTGTGATGCTCTTTTTTATCTCTATTTATATGGCTAATTTTATCAGTTCACTCAGCTCCAACAGGGAACCTCCTCAGATCTGTTCCACTTTTGTGCTTTTTCATGCAGTGGTACAATGCAGTATTTTTTGGTGACAAGCATTGCACATGTGTCTGCGTATGGACTTAGGTAAATCAAACTGAATCCTGAACAAAGGCTCTTCAAAAACTCTACAGACTGACATTTTACCTCTGAAAATTTGAAAGGACAGCCGTATTTCCATGCATGTCGTAATACACACCTTGAATTGCAAGGTTGCATTGAGTTCAATGTATTTATGACTGCCAGACACCTGAACACTGGGGGCAGGCAACAGAAAAAGAGCTGTAATACTGACAGCACATGGAATAAGGAAAGTGTCTTAGGGAGGTGGTGTGAGATCTGTTGTACACTGGATCCATGAGAAGATGGGTGTTGAACTGAAGGATGGACATTGAATGCTGTTTCATAAAACAACATTGTAACGTTGGATCTTCTGCCTTTGAGATTCTTCTTAGGAAACATGCATCATTCGGTTCAGGTTTGGGGGACTTTTTACCTGCCAAGGTAGGATTTTGGATCCAGAGTTAAGTTTACGCCATCTTTACCGGTCATTGCTCAACTCTACGTGCACCTCTGCTCTTCGGTACACAATTACGATTAAAATGTATGCTACTCCAATATGCATTAGCTGACAGCAACTTCACTTAAAGACCACCTAGGATTAAGAGTTCTCTGACAAGGTGAGACATGTTGAGGAGAGCTTTTCATGGCTGGCATGGTGAAACAGGATGGAGTCAACATGTGAAGGTTTCAGTTCCCTGTAAGATATCTGACTATACTGCTTATTTACTGCAAACTCATGATGCTTCAGTCAGGGAACATGACAGGACACTGTGAAGACTTCAGAAAAATCCTTCAGACCGTACTCAGGCAACCAGTAATTGCACAAAGTCCATGGTTATTTTGCATGAGTTAGCCCTGCAGGATTTGGCATCTGGAGTTTTGAATTTGGAAAGTTTAAAAAAATTAGGAGACAAATGGGAAGCAACTGCATGCTGCAATTTTATCTCAGTATTTTCAATGCTTCTGTAGGCCTCCTTCCTCCCAGAACTAAGCCAAACTTCAGCTGCTCCTAGGATGATAAAACATATATTGAAAAACACGTAGCAGGTTTTTACCTCTCTTGCATGGGTGGAAGTTGTATCCAGCTGTTAAACCTGGGATCGTATCGGCTAACAAAGTTTGTACTGTGTTTCCCTGTAAAGATAGATTATTTTGACACTCAGCTGTTTGTTTCATGTATTTAACATCATGATTGTAATATATATTACATATACTTCACAAGTTGACAGCTTTTATGAAGGGTTCCCCCTTTTACAACAATGTATGATTACACTATGTGTACAGTAATAATTCAACAAATGGGGCACTGCAAGGTTTGAATTAGCAATTGTTAGCAGTAGAAGCAGATAGAGATTATTCTTGCTCTCTGTAGTAAGATCTTGAAAATGTGTATTTAAATGTGATACTTTCACAGCCACAATAAATCACAGCACTAAACAAAATTACTGCCCAAAAGAGGGCATCCCCACAGTATTTTTATGACTAGAGTATTTTGTGGCAGGTAAAAAAATCAAAGTGCAAACACGTGCTTTTCTTTCTCCTCACATCATCTCTACGTAGAATATGGTAAAAAAACCTTGTGCAAATAACCAGGAGCTGCATAAGCCATCAGCATGGGGTATGCAATGTTTGCACTAGATGGTTTATTCCACCATGTACTTTCAGTGTAAGTTAGAAGGAATTACACATGTGCATCGAAGGGGGAATACACTCTTAAGAGTTTTATTCCAAGTGTGTTAGCTAAAATATGAAACATGAGCAACATACACCAGCTAACTAGCTTATCCCTGCTGTAAAGCCCAAGGTCTGTATTCATGTCTTCACGATATTAAGATTTCATCTTATTTTACATGCAGATTGACATCAAAGCAAGAAAACTGAAGCAAGAGAGTGTATGGCAATTTCCTGTAACACCTGAGACTTCAACAGATGAGGATCTCGGAAACAGAAACCTTTGTTTATGTATGTGTGACTAAAAAATTGAATTAGAGGCTTCACAGGCCAGCAGAATAACCCAACTGCCTATGTCACAGTTCTATAAATGGTCACTGGGCATTCTACAAGGTGAATATTTTTGCATCAGAAAAGCCTCTGTAGGATTGGCTCGCTTTGCTTGTTTCATTCCACACTTACTTCAGCAAGTGTAAATAGACCATCAAGATTCTAGAGAAGAATAACGATACAGCTAGAATTTATATTCGTAATAATTTAAGATCATGTTCTACAAGAAAACAGAGAAAGAAACCATGTTGACCGCTCCGTCTGGAAGCAAACTCATTCCCTCGCTATGTTATAAGCATGTTCTATATGAGGAGGGTAAAGCAGAAGACTGATGAATAATGCAGCATTTCCCTTCAAATCCAGCGTGGTGCCTAATGAGGACCAAAGCCCTTTATGCTGAGCACCACTCAAACACATCTCAAGACATAGGGTGAGATCTCCATACACTAAGGGCAACTGGTCATTTTGCCACTGGGTTTAGTGAAGTGAGGCTTTGCTCTTGGTCCCTATCTGAATATCTTTAGTCTATACAGACAATTTAGAAAAAGCAGCATTGAGAGCTATAGATTCAGTAAACCGCAAAAGAGTAACAGCAGGCATCTAACTGGCTCTAGGTCTCACTATTTAGGACATTTATTAATCTATTTCTATTTCAAAAAGCAGAATTTCAAAACATTTTAAGTATTGATCATAAGTTTGGACTTCTAGTAGGAGGTTTTAATGCTGCCATATTCACTACATCTTTCAGAGTTACTGAGGACTTCAGTGGTCACTGGTTATATAGCAGCTTTTAAATTGTTGTCATACAAACCTATGATTTGGGCACCTTGGCCTCCTAACATAACATGTGTCATACACATATTCACTACAAATACCTCGAATGTAGAAGACTATACAGTGCAGGGCAGAAAGAGAAGGGTTTAGTGAGCCTCGAGTGGGAATACAGGATACAAATCTGGTCCCTTCACAGGAAGGGAGATGAAATCGAACTAGAACAGGCACAAAGAAGAGCTACTGTGGTGACAGGAGGAACAGAAAGTTTACCTTATGGCAGGAGAGAAAGAACTTGGCTTGTTGCACCTAGGAAAACAAAAGCTGAAAGGGGATAGGAGCGCTGTCTGTAATACATCAGAAGAACAAATCTCCAGGAGGGAGATTAAGCTAAACTAAACTTTAACTATTAAGTTCTCAGCCAACTTTGGCATGAGAACAAGGTGATTTAGACAGTCAAAGAATACATTTTACTGGAAATTAGAATAAGGGTCCTAGTCATTTAGAGCAATTGGATTCTGTAACAGCTTTCCAACAGGAGTATAGGGGCGAAAAATCCAACTGTTTTTCGAATGGAGCTTAGAAAATTTACAAAATGGGCCTATATGACGCCTGTGATGGCAGGAAAAGGACTTGATGACCTACTTAAGCTGCCTGGTGTAACTGGTTTGACTCCAGTTTAATTTTGGAATTCAGTTTGCATGACAACTGTATATTATTTTGCCTTGCTCATCAGTCAGGAGGTTTACACGTTAGGAAGCACCTGCCGGAACGCAGAAACTGTAACAAGTGATCGGAAATCAGGATTAGCAAATCAGGACGATGGGACAAAAGGAGGCAGGTGCTGCTGCTCTCTGCTCTCTACAGGAAGGTCTCTGCAGCCATGCCAAAAGGTGAAGGGCTCTGAAGGTTATGAAAGTTGGTCTTAATCCATGCCTGCAACCTGCTCTCATAAGCGTTTACTTGTGTGGGGATCCCTTGTGACTGGAAAGGTATAGCCATAGGAGGATGTAACAAAAAAGAGAAAAAAAGTCTCCCGTGCTCTCTAGGTTATCAGGAAGTCACAGGAGCAGCATGGAGGGTACATGGGCGCTCCTCGGGGTCCACCCGGCTTCTCAAGAGCCTGCAGGTCTGATGGCTAAAGAAATGCATGGTGCTCCTTCCATTGCCCTCATCTTAAGGATAAGTCTGGAAAAACACCTGGCACATTCTCATTCAAATCAAAAGCCTTGTAATGCTCTGGGCAAGACAGTTCCAGCTAGGTCCATATGAAGCCCCTTCTGTACTATGAGGATAGCAAACAACGGCCTTTACATAAATTCAAGTGGGTATGTGCGAGCAGTTCCCATATAGCTGCACATTTAAAGCAAATCAGTTTCAAGAAAGAACTAGCCCAGCAATAGCACAGGATACAGTTTACGGTTTTCAGGTCCACTTTTTGTGACAAGTAAGATCCATTTCTCTTGGGGTAAATTCATAAAGAGATCAGTATCAGCAATGCTCCTACCTCTTTTATTCCTATCTTCTCTACAGACAAATCACAGCTCTGGTTCATAGAACAAGGAAGCTGTTAGACATCCGATGGCAACGTCTTCAGCTCAGAAGTTGATCTAGGCGACCTCAGACCTAAGGTACTATCCATCTCACAGTTGTGCTCAACTCCTATCTCAGCTGCAGGATATGTACCCATTCTTACGTCTCTCCATGATCTTGCGACTCAGTTTCCACATCTTTAAATTGTGGGTAATTATACTTCTTTTCTTTCATCCTTCATGTGACATGGCTATTTAATTATAAACTGTCTGGAACAAGGTCTGCCTCTTCTTATGCCTACGCCAACCACTAAGCACAACATGGGCCCTCAGTTGTTGGATGTGGCTGATGCTCCTAATAATAAACACCATTAATGATACCACGCCATCTCCTGTTTAATAAATAGAAGATCCAACAATAGAACTGAAGACATTTAGTGGTATTTTTAACTACACGGAAATATGCTTATAGGGTGGACTGGATTGTTTGTCTCAGGTTTTAGGAAGTGAACAGATGTAACAATTTTCTATAATTTGGTTTACTACAGATGCTGAAATGGGGCATTCACAATAAAATATATGCAGTATATGTAATTTCAGCTGGATCCTCTGGTGTTTTAAAGTAAAAATGTGTACCTGCAAGCTGTTTTATGGTTTCTCAGTCATAATTATCTCTGTTACACAGACTGCTACAACTACAACCCTTTCTTCGTGTGCAAGCTTTTTAACAATGTCTTGACAATTTTGTGAATTTTGCAAGGCATGGTATTCTCCTTTTGCTTTGCTCAGAAGCCTGTTAAATTGTTTAATTTCTCTTTGCGGTAAATTTATGAAGTAATCAAATCAAAGAAGGTAGCAGCAGATAATCTATATGAGAAGCTCTTGCACAAGACTAAAAAAAGGACCAGTTTAAGAATCTCAGAGTCTAGATAATTAACACATTAACAACTTTAGCTGCGAGTATCTGGTTTGACAATAGAAAGGAAGCATTCATCTACTGCAATTGCATTATTATATTATGACTGGAAGGAGACTGGAAATGAAGGTTAAAATTCTTAACAGCTGCTGCCTGGGTGCATGCACTTGAAAGAGTCTGTTCTGCTGCCTGTGGCATTTCTCAAGGGATGTGGAAGCTGATGAATGAAGGAGGTGCTAATGCTAAAGTACCAGATATTTATTACATCAATATCTAAAAGTAGCCTTTATTAGGTTCAACAATTAGGCTGAGGGTCCTCAAAATCCCTTGCTAATGACTACATCAGCTGACCTGACAGACAGACAGACAGAGGAAGGCAGATGCTGCCTGTGCCTTTTAATATTCTATACATACCATTCGGGTTCCATTGGTCTTCTCCTCCCAGCACGAACAAGAAGTTTTCCACTTCCACAACACAGTGATGGGCACTGTTATATGGCATAACTGCAAGCAAAGCAAGAATCCTTTGTCAGCTCAGGGCACTGATTCCATCAAATATTTCCAAAGGTACAAAATACAACACTGGGATTACATCTGTATAAAATAGTGGGGGAATGCATCACCCCAAGCATGTATGTCCACTGAATTAGCAGCAGACAAAGCCACTTATTAGTAATCTTACATTATTCAATCTTGCAAATAATTGAGGAAAAAAGCTGGAATTCTGCCCCCCCCCACCTGCCCAACTGCTGCTCTAAAACCAACTTGTAACAAGGGGTGAAGTTGCCTGATATTTCCCTGAAAATAAGCAGATGCTAGGAATCCTAGTATGATAGGAAACATTAAGAAAACCTCGGCCCATCTTTGTTCTGCTGGTAATGTTTCCACAAGAAGAGTCAGTGTGTTCAGTAGCTTTCTATTACACAGCAATGAACAAGCTGCATTTCCATACAGTTTTAAGTTTTTAAATTAAGGTCCTGCTGATTTAATGCCTTTTCCAAATGTATACGCTTAATTTCCTGTACAATGTCATTAGCAGCACAATCACACATTTTCTATTCATCTAATCAGGAAGCCCTTTGTTAACAAAGATCAAAACTGTGGCGTTAGGTTTGCAATATCCGTTTTTTGGAGGTGTTGCAATTACTATGGACCAACTACAGTCACAATAATCTATTTTTTTAAATTTACATGTTCCACTGCAAATGCTAAGACACAAAAATAAGGACTTATATATACATAATATGCACATATTATTGCAGTGTCATACAGCACTATTGTGATACTATTTGGTAAATGTAAACTTACACAGCATTAGTTATCATACCACATAGAGTAGTTTTGGCCCAGTGACACCAGTAGGAAAAATGATGTCCTTGTTCAGCTCATCATATGGGCACCTTAAATCTAGGTGAGGACAAATGGGGAGGTGATGTGCATGTACAGGCAGGGAACTTATTGCTTGACACGGATCAACAGAGCACTTAGGAAACCAGTGCAGTGGGAAATCAATATGACTCAGGGCCAGCTCTTACTTTGTGCTCTTTTGCCAATGCCAAAAAAAAAAAAAAAAAAGGGCAAAAAAAAAAAAAAAAAAAAGAGGCAGCCTATCTCACACTTGGATTATTTTGGGTGATATATCTCTCATTTCATTTGTTTTATTATCTTTTATTTTTCTCAGAATGCAGTTGTGCAGTATAGCATATGCAAATAATAATAAGAAGAAATACGCACAGCTTTGTTATTTAGGACACATTTTCTTAAAGATCAAGTGGGCTCATTTAAGCTTCTTACTGAAGTTTTTGCCAAGGCAATGATGAATAAGTAAGGTACATTTTTAGTTTCTAGTAAAGGTCGAATATCATTTTCATAGTCTGTGCTCTTACAAGTCATGTAAGTGAAGCAGTTCTTAAATTGGGCAGCCAGGTACAGCGAAAGTTAATTAATTAAGATTATTTGTTACTAGTACACTTTATGTAACTGGGAAGTAATCCTATACTAGGCACTGCATATGATCTTGTACTACCTATAGATTCCTACAGTGGGATGAAAGAATGAAAAAGATTTTTGTTATCTTCTTAGCCCCCATATCACAGAATCATAGAATCATTAAGGTTGGAAAAAACCTCTAAGATCATTGAGTCCAACCGTCAACCCAACACCACCATGCCCACTAAACCATGTCCCTAAGCGCCTCATCTACACGTCTTTCAAATACTGACAGGGACGGTGACTCCACAACTTCCCTGGGCAGCCTGTTCCAAGGCCTGACCACTCTTTCAGTAAAGAAGTTTTTCCTAATGTCCAGTCTAAACCTCCCTTGGCGCAACTTGAGGCCATTTCCTCTCGTCCTATCACTAGTTACTTGGCAGAAGAGACCGACACCCACTTCACTACAACCTCCTTCCAGGTAGTTGTAGAGCGCAATGAGGTCTCCCTTCAGCCTCCTCTTCTCCAGGCTAAACAGCCCCAGTTCCCTCAGCCGCTCCTCATATTTATCTCATTCTTTAATCTCAGACATTTTCCCGTTTTAAAATTCTCTCTCTCAAAACCCCAGTACTTTCCTTGGTTTTGTGGATGCTTGTACTACAGAATGAATTTGGGTGTCCCATGGGAAATTTGCTGTCTTCCTTAGATGCTTTTTGGGACCCCTCCTCTCAGGAAGAGACTTCCCAGGATCAGTCCACAGAGTTTTCAATTCTTACCTCATCCAGTGCTCTATTATGGTTTCAAATTAGGTCCAAGCCAGTGGTTGTACTCTCAACCAGGCTCTTCCTCTGGTCAATCTGGAGATCTAGCATTTATTAGAAGAACTGTCTGCAGGCAGCACACATGCATATTTTTCACATGTTGTGTTTCCATTTTTAGAAACACTTTTGTTTATTTATCCTCCATATTGACACAAACAGGGCCAGTAGAGGAAGAAATTATATTTTAAGCTTTTCTGCTGTTCCCATGCATATAAACTATGCAGTAAGACTCCCACACTTATAATGATAATTAAACCTTGAAAACTAAGGGCTTAATCCTGGCTCCTACTTAACTTGATGGCAACATTCCCACTGATATGGGATTGGGCCCAAATGACCTGAACTACCATCCGTAACTCATGGGAAAGCTAAAGGGAAGCTTGCCCTAGAAAGGAGGGTAGTATCTGGGCTTCAGAAGGAAAGGTGACTGCAATAAAACACTGCACACCTTTACTACGACCTTTGTTTCTCACAGAGCTTTGGGGAAAACTCTGTTCTTGGTCTCATGAATCTGCCCATGGGGCTGGAGGGGGCTGGACAAAACAGGGAGGACGGAGTAACACTGTGGACATCTAAAAGGGAAGGAGTTTTGGCATTGAAATTGCCAACATCGCAGTCTTTCTCCCTGACCTTTTTCAGGGTCCCTCAGAATCATGAGTTATACACAGAAATCAAAACCATGGGAATGAACGGGGTTTTTTACTTCTATAAAAAGCCACTTGAAAGCACAAACCATGGGAATGAACGGGGTTTTTTACTGCTATAAAAAGCCCCTTGAAAGCATCAGAAAACTTGTGCTGTAAACCGTAATTCCTTATGAACACACACCCATATAGGACATAACTTTTCATAGATATAGTCAAAATTACGTGGCAATGAGCATGCAAAATTCAGCCTCTAGTAGGAACAATCTTCTCAAACGCACTGGGCTTGCCAGGGTGTAAGAGGAAGAATTTGGCCCATGACACAGTCTGGCCAGGCTGCTGCTTTCATTAATTTTATATGAGCCTTTGTCTGCTGTTTTGCTTTAGTAATGTGAAAATCCCATCTTCTAATTTTTTGATTTCAACTCAGCGGAACACCTGCCTGCCCCGCAAAAAGGGTATTTGAAGAGAAGTTTGTACGCCACGCTCAAACACAGCCCAGTGTGAGTTTTTAGCGTGTCAGTCAGTGAGTTAGAGGGAAAGGGTAAGGAGAAGCTAATCAGGATGAAATGAGATTAAAGGCTGTCTAATTTTACAGCAACTGTGATCCATCAGCCACTGTGAAAGTGACAGTGGAAATGAATGATGGAGACAGACAGGTGGGGCTGTACATTTCACTGATTTATCCTCAAATGCACTGGGCCTTATTTTATTGAGTGAACATGACCGCATTTATCATGACTGTCATCTAAACCCACTTCCCTCCATTTAAAAAGGTCACTTTACTAGGAGGGAGTAGGATAGAGGCACTTTCAAAACAGATTTAGAATTTAATAACACATGTTTATAAAACCCTGTGCAAGAATTCTCAACTTTGCTAAAGACCGATTTAAAAGGAAGGAGAAAAGACTATTAAAAAGAGGAGAAGATGAAAAAAAGCCATGGTCATCTGAGAAACATGCTTAGCTACCAAGGCGATAGGTGCCAGAGAATTTTGTGAGAAGGACAGATATAAACAGATTAGTCGGAGCGGGCAGAAACCACCTCCTCTAGGCCCCTGCCCCTCACACGCACTTCCCAAAGCGCGGGAGGCCCACGGTTAACAAACTTGTCCTTTCCTGGACCAAGAGCACAAACGAGTCCAAGCAGCCCTACAACAACCCCAAAGGACAACACCCCCACCAGCCCCCTTCCCACGCAATTTATGTATGATCGGCAGCAGACCCTCCGTAAGGTGGAAGGCAATTTCTCAGGTACAGATACGTAACATGCAGAACTTCCTAGGTCAAAAGCAAATGGGTGATTTATACTTGAGAATGATCTGGAAGGCAGTAGAGTCCAAGACCGCAGTGGTGTTTGCTAAGAAATACTTCACTACACAAACATCAGTGACATTGTGCAGGAGGTGACACACACGGACGTTCTGCAGACGCAGACGCAGGTGGGAGACGCAGCAGCCCTCTGCACCTCAGGATAGCTGTCCCAGGCAAAAACTCCTCACATACGCCAAACCTTAACTAATAAAAGGCACCAGAAGATGTTCTGGGACCTGCTTTCAGAAACAGAGTCTACAGCTTATAGCCAAACGCTCATGAAACCAAACACTCTCAACCATAATGCCTATGAGCTCAGCCAGACGCAATGATGCTCCAAAGGCACCTCCAACTTTTGTATGGGGGTGACTGTGACACTCCTCACTCGCCTAATAAACAATAACGTGCTGTTTGTCTTACCCAGTTTTGCTTAGTTTCTGCCAACAATTCCACATTTAGGAAACAGCATCTGGTTGTTCTCCATACATTAATCAAGCGGTCATCAGTTCCTTCTTCTCCTTACAATCCACATTCCCCTGTCTATCGTCACTTCAACACTAACTAGCAGGGAAGAAGGGGGAACAGGAATGGCATTTCCCAAGACAGAAGGAGGGATGAGCTGTAGTCCCAGGAGATCTGAAAGCTGTGATACAGCCCATAGCCATTCCCCTGCTCTGCTAAAAACTCCTTTCAGAAACTGCACTTGATTCTTCTACTCAGACTTAAAAAAAAAAAAAAAATCCATAGATTTTTCACTGCCCTGAACTGTTCAGCTGCTTGGGATACAGGAGGTACCGAGAGGAAAGCCAAGAAATTTCTTCCTCAGCTACTGCACAGCTTGAACATAGCTCCTTCAAGACTCAGTACACACCCGGAAGTCATGCTTATCATCTCTAATGACCTGTGCAGATGACGCAAGAGAAGAGTATGTTTCCAGAACCAGGATGTCATTACCAGAGGACATACGGAGTCATTAATGACCTTCCACAATATTAACAGCCTAACCTGTTGGCTACATAATATTCAGCTACTGCTACTTGAAAACCGGTTATTTCCACAGCTCTCCAGAGGGCAAAGTAACATGAGGAGATGCCTCTTTCCAGTACAGAAGGCACCTACAAACTCACTTTAGGAAACACTGATTTGCTCACGGCAGAGACACAATATTCATTTAATTCCCAAACCAATCCCCAAAATGCTGGCCAGACCACAGCTAGTCCAATTATTTGTTGAGAACAGAATATCAGACACAGTTCACCTTTCTTTGGTTCATACATCATTGGCAGGAAGACTATGCATTTATTACTGTATGTTACTTGTTATTTCTCACCAAGGAGGTTATGTAAACAAACGCTAGGATTCCTCTGTGAATTGTTCACTTCAATTGTTTGTTATTTAATAACTGTGGGGAAAGAATGACCACAATAAGCATGAAATTCTAGCCTCGATGAACATGGTGGGAGTTTTGCCATTGACTTGAAAGGCATCGGGTTTTCACCCACTGGTATTTTCTGCTGAAAAGATAATAAAACAAAGTTAAAAGAGGAGAATAATCAACAGTAGATCGCAAATACCTCTGTTAACATTCCTATGAGCAAACTGCACCTTGTCACCTCAAATTCAAGCAAATACATGGGAAGTACTTTTTCCAGTAACACACCAATGCCAATCTTAAGTCTGAGCTCAACTCAGTGGGGGAAGCCTGGGACAATCCAACAGCAGTCACCATAAGCAGAAAATCCTAAGATGATCAGGATGAAGCACTTTGCCTCAAAGTCACCTTTGAGAACAAATAACTGGTATAGCTCTGGTCCAGCTGCACCACAGAGCACTCCATCAGCTCAGCTAGAAACTTCATAACCTCTTAATCCCCGTGCCAGTTTTGTGGCAACTCCACTCAAGCCATCACAGGTAGGATGGGCACAGGGCAGCTGAGTTCATCTAGGACACAGCCCCTACTTCAATTGAGGCTGCAGGTAAGCAAAGGTAAAATGCCACCCCACACCTACCTTCAATTCAAGATAACATAAGCACTAAGAAAGAGTTATCTGAGCAGATGAAAGCCCTTGGAATCAGTCGCAACATAGTAAATGGTATTTCATATAATTAAGATATTTCATATTACTTAAGATATTTCACATTATGAAGATATTTCTTATTAATGAAAATACCAATTTTTTCATTCAAATGTCCAGAGTTATTCTTTTGATACATTCTCTGGAATAACACCAGCCAGGTTTTTCCAGCAGGGTTCTCAGTTTGTTTTAATGGGCTAAATTTTTCATAAGTGACCATCTGAAAGAAGACACTTAAATTCATGCTGATGCACCAGATCAGGCAAACATAACATCAGGAATAGCTGGCATGGTCAGCTCCCCCCTGAAATAAATTGTTTTAAAGTTACTTGGATGCAAGTTCTGAGTACAGACCCGTCTGCTTCCGTGGATAAAATTCACCCTATGGCAGAATGTTCTATTGGGTTTTCAGCAACACACACATTTGGCTGTTTGCAAGAACAAATTTTATCCATATATTTTCAAAGCTGCAAGCACCCATTTGGATTTCATTTGAATAATAAAATAAAGCTGCCTACTTGGATGAACAGTGTCTGAATAAAGTAGAAAAATACTGCATTCCCACCGTAAAAACTGATTTTCCTGTACTAAAATCCTGACGCAATCCTCCCCGTGCAGTGTATAGCAAACCTATGCACGCTCTTCTGTGCCCCCCTGCCGAATTTCCCCATGGAAATGACTCCATGCAGCTGAACTGCTGATACAGCGTCTGAGAAGCACATGTAAGTGAATACACCAAACTTCTTGGCATGACATGGAGCAAGGGAATGTAATGCACAGTCCTGTGGGAAGCAACAATTCCTCTTGTTTTGTTATCCTCTACCTGCCCGCCAACCTGTTGAAGGCTGCCCAGGGCAACCAAGTGCCCCACCGATTCCCACAGACCATTTATCATGAGACACTTGCTGTCCACCACCGTGAGCTATGCAATGTTACCTCAGTGATGGTTGCTCTCCAGTAGAATATGCTGTGTACCTACTCAGGCCTGGATTTATGGCCTCTGAAGTAGAGCCCAACACATATTACTGGGGAATGACATCTCACCACATCGTAACAGTCTCATGATGAAACATTCATGTGTGACATTTTGCACAACAAAATCTCCTCATGGAGGAAATTATGAATAGTCCTGATGGGAGAAAACCACAGCAGAGTTGCCAGAAAGCTCCAGAAAGAAATACTATTTTGTCCCACTGGAGGCTTTCAGGTCCTCCAAGATGTCAGTTCAAGGACATCATTCCCTTTTCTAACAGAGCCACAGGACAGAAGACCCCAACCAGGAGTAGTGTGTTAACACCCAGGTGCTTGTGACCAGTTGCATCTGTTTGTGGCTCAGTTTCTACCTGACCTTGAGATGCACGCATTCTCCTGGTCTCCTCTGAAGGTAACCTTCCACGCTCAGGATAACCACAACTGCTGCTTGCATTTTCCTGGCAGGATCCTGCTCAGGGACGCATCTCTTTAAAAGAATTCATCACGTGCAGCAAGATCTTACTTGGTCCCCACTGCCCCAAGAGTCAAACCTTTCACTGTTTTCTCTCTCGGTCTCAGTACTTCTTATGCTGCTCTCCACCCTTGACTAACACATTTTTTTAAAGGAACCAAAGGTTTTTTTCTTCCCATTAGGTCTTGAAGCCATTCTAGGAGAAGAAATGTGATTTTCCATTTGGAAAATTCTACATGGAGGGGGGATGTGCCCATATTTCACCATATTAGAACAGCGGTTTCGATACACTTAAGTTCACTCATAATAGATAAATTGAAACCTTCAGAATTGCACTGCTATGGTTTTTTTTACTTTTCCTTTTAAATACTTCAGTATTCGCAAACAAAAGGTTTTGTTTACAAGGGGGTCCAGCACATACCTAAAGCACTAGACATAAAGCAGAAGAGGGCGGAAGGATCTGTCCAATGCTTACCACCAGGAAAAAAGTTTAAAAAATGCTTTCTTTCCCAGAAGACATATACCTTGTACAGGTATCTGAAGAAAAATCTTAAACTTCCAACATGCCTAACTTCCTGCATGCCCAAGCACAGCATGCAGAAGCAGAGATGTCCATGTAGTATTACTCTAATGCACCTAGGCTGCCTAAATAAAGCTCAGGTGTCCCTGCCAGGGACCGCAAGAAGGCTCCGAGTTCATCTTTAATGGACAGGCCACTCAGACAACATACTGTCAGGGTGCTGAGGGCACCAACAGGACCCAACGGCCCTGACCAGCCTGGGGTGTCCCCCAACACCACTTGCCCATGGGCGCATGAGCCCCATTTCAGCTCAGGCCTGGGCACCCAGACCTGGCCTGGACGGACCCCATGTAGGTACACTGTAGCGTATCTCCAGTCTTGTCTTTGGCCTTGTCTCCTGGATGGACTTTGGACCCATGTTGAGGCCTGTCCTTATGGAGCCACCGGCCCCACCGTGCCCTGACACACATCCATAGGCGGGAATGCTGCTGCCTGACCAAGGACAGCAGCCCAGCCTTTCCCTCGATTCTGCACGTCCCTACCAGCACCCTGAGAAAAAAGGCACTTGGAGATACCCTGCCAGAGCTTAACGTTCTCCTCACCATCAAAATAGTCATTCAAGTACCAGGAAATGAGTGTCTTACTGTTGACACCTTTTCCATGTTGGACAGAAAAAAATATAATGTATCATAGTCTTTTCTCAGGATGGGCAATAAGCGCCCACTCTAAAATGTACGAACCACTGGGCAAACAAATACAGAAGGAAACAGAGGAATCAATCCACGTAAATCAGGTAACACCAAAGACTGGTTTCTCCAACCAGGCAGAAACGTTGCTCTCCTAGACCTTTCCCCACAGATCAGCTCCCAGGGAAGCGAAATGGCAGACCTACAGACAATTTTCAAATTCAGGGAAGGAGATTTGACCTGGGCAGCAAAACCACATACTTACGGAAAATTGGCATAGATCACTTACTTTGTAAATCTAGACACAGAAGATAAAATTGGAATGTATATCTGAAAAAAAATCCATTAATAGATTTGGACTAAATTTATGTTAATTTCTTTTGTTTTCTATAATAACAGTACTGTTTAATATTTTCAGAAAAACTGCTACGAAAAATGTGTTAAGATGCCTAATCATAATGAACAGAAAAATTCACTTCACATGAGCACTCATACCAGAAATTCTGTTCTGTCTCCTCAAAGACTTTTTGTGGATTTAGAAGTGTCCAGTCAGGAAACAGAAGCAAAACCATGTTTCTCAAAACTGAATACCAAGCTGAATATCCTAGCACAAGCAGCTGTTTTTTAAATCAAGTGGTGTCAAAATTCATGGGCTGAACCATGTTCACACAGAATCACAAATAATTCACAAATCACACAGTAGTGCATGGTCATGGACTGCTGACAAACAGGATGAAAGGTCAGGTTAATTTAAATCACTAGCCATGCCGGGACTGCAGGATTCGACATGTACAGTACAGTAAATTAAAGTCGTTGTGATTAATCACAAATACTTAAAATATACCTAACTAAGTATCCTCAACTGGCTTGCATTTTCTGTGAAGGAGTTAATTTTGCAAACAGTATTGTTCATGAAAATATCATTGTCAGTTAGGTGAAGGGAAGCGAGGACTGAGACACAGTCTGAATGAACAAAACTGGGACTCCCTGTGCTAGTAACCCTGGCTTGGACCAGGTTCTGGTGGAGACTGAATTCAAGAAGGGAATGAAACTGAAATGAACAGACAGGGATGGCTTGGATCAGGTCGGAGGGGACGTGGCAGAAGGGACTGGGACTGGAAGAAGACATGGCAAAATCTGCGAACACAGCAGCACATACTGCTGATCCAGAGCCCCAAGTCCTGCACTCTTCATACTCTGCATGTCGGTGGACACTTGTGCTGTTTACACACCCTGGTTCCCAGGGCACATAGCCTCCACTGTCACCAGCAACCAACAGGCAGAGATGTGTACAGCAGATCTACAAAGCCAGCCTACATGATGCACCGTTTCTCAGTGTACCTTGAAAAGGCAGTTTCACCTCCAAGTCTATGAAAATGCCGAGGAGATGTGGGGCACTCAGAAGTTACGGACTGCCATTACGAGAGGCTGCAGTGTGCATCTCCTCTGGCACCTCTCTGTTTATTTATGCTGGCATGGTCCTTAAACAGCTAACCATGACGCTTCCCAACTGAAGGTTCGGTCCCACGAACACCAGAGACCTGCAGAAGCTGCCACTGCAAGAAACATTTCTGCCCTTTCTTGTCCCAAGTCCCATCACTCCTTGTGATGGCTGATGCATGCATGCAGCCAAGCAATAAACAAACAAGAAACCACATTATTTTTTTAAGGTGCATTGAATTTAACCCAGATATGTTCCCACTATGCTTCTCTGCCTGGCCTCACAAATTGGAGTTAGCAGGAGTGCGAGGCCTTGAGAAGAGAAGGACTGATGTACCAAAAGCAGCACCAGCTTGCGTCAGCTTATCGTGGTTGTAAAACTACAACCTCAGCACACAAACCATTTAAATGGGTCTAACCCAGTGTTGCTGTGGCCCTGCTCCTCACAGCCCAGGCAATCCAGGCCCCATTTCGTGCTGGCATAGTCTCTCCTCGGCACCCCTCAGTGAGCCCTTCCAAAGCAATAATCTGGTGGAAAAATAACCCAGAAAACACGAAAGTAAATTTCCATTTTGGTTTAATGCCCTGAGCAGGCTCACTTATGAGTTCCAGCTCTGACATGAAGGAGGAGACAGGACCATGGAATGGGGTTTGGGTGGAAAGGAACTTGAAACAACAGCAGCTTCACCTACCATATGGCTGTGCAGGGGATGAAGCTGCCCTATGAATGAACCAGGTAACAGTGAACAAGACCTCTGACAGCAAGAGGTTACTTCACTTCTGGAAGGTGTGTAGGGAGAGGCTGGGGGCTGCAGGAGCAGATGGGATTTCTCACAGTTATGGCAGCTGTGCCCTGAGCTGGGGGCTCTGAGACAGGATTCTGTCCCTGCCTTTGCCACATGGTTTTACTGTAGTGCTAGAATAGTCCCTTAAGCTAATTTTTTCCACAGCTACCCGTTTCCGCTGTTCTGAAAAGACTAATTACGTGTGGTTCATTTTCGGAGAGCCTGATCTGATCCCTGTGTCTGATACACAGGAGCGCTCTGTGCTCACTGCTGTTAACTGAAGTAGGTGGGAGAGGCAGTCTGGAAAGCAAGGTCTGAGGGTCTTGAAATGGGCACCCCAAAATAAGGGATACCTTTGAGTTTAACCTCCTTGCACCTCTGTTCCTCATCTGCAAATTGGGAACAATGGCAGACTATGCTCCTCACAAAGAGGATGGTGCAAAAATACCGTAACATGCCAATGAAGCAGTTGGCCCTGTTGTTGTGAACACTATAAAGGAAACCTTGTGAAAAAATTCTGTCTTCATAAGACTTCAGTAGCGTGTGACAGACAGGATCTACTTGCCGAACAACAGAGAAGAAAAAATACTGTGAGGAGAAATTCAGCACGGTACCTTCTGTGCACTGACATGTGACAAAGAATAGTGTGTGATATCGTTAGAGATTGTATCTTAACGCTTATGCAAACAGAGGCCGAATTAAGGTTGCAGACGCAGCTCAATTCTCGCATTTCCTAACTCTGGAGGGCTTGGCGTCGCCGTCTGTCTAACGCTCTTTTCAAGCTTGGTGCAAGTCCCTTGTGTGTGATCCACCCTAGGTCTGGCAGGCAGCTAGCGCCTTCCGTATCCTGCAGCTGCTCCAGCATCTCTGGATCACCCACATAGGTGCTGTGGAGTCCGAAGTCTACCCAGCCCATGGCAGGATTTGCAGGAGCCCTCCTCCTCCTCCTCCTCCTCCTCCTCCTGCCGCATTTCCTTCTCGCCGGCAGTGTGAGGCTAAGCCACTAGATGGGGTGCGGTGTGCTCGGCTCCCCCTCCCCCGGGAGAGGCATTTCAATCATCTTTTGGCTTCGGGTTTTGCAGCCAACCAAAAAACAAAGAGGTGAAACGCAGCACAAAAAAAGACGTAGCCAGCTTCCTCCCAAGCAGTTAACTTCTGCTTGTTCCTCGTGTTCGGCGTGAAAGGGAAGAAATCAAACGGAGTACGCAAACCCCAGCGAACGCTCGGCGCATCAATCCTGGCGGATGCTGAGCCGCCCCGGCTCCTGCTGCCTGCAATGGGCACGACGGGTGCTCAGGCTCTGGCACGGTTATCAGTCATACCTGCTTTGCCTCGTCTTGTCTCAGCTCCCCGAACCCAGACTGCGTGAGGATCAGTCAGCGATTTCTCTGGCAGTCCACACACATCTGCTTTTCTACTCCACGCGCCAGTCCCAGTGAAATATAGCAGGCACAGTTCCCTTCCCCACCAATACGCCGCCAAATCTCTCTCTCTCTCTCTCTTAATGATGATCTGGAAGCTGGGTAAAAAAACATGCTCGCTTTTGACAAAGAGCGTGCTTCCTCATTACAGGGGTAAGGAAGGGGAAAGAGGACATGAAGAAACTGTGATAAAAAAAAATAACCTACAGAATTACAGGAAAAAAAAAGAATCCTTTCTAAAACAGTCACTCCTTTCCAATGGAAACACAGTGTTTTACTCGAGGTTAATCCCAAACTGAACTGCATAAAGGTGGTCAGATTAAAGCTCTCTTCTCGTGTCCCTAAAGAACAATTTTTTTGGGAAGGCACGCAGAAGCTGAAGCGTGCCTATTCCATCAGGAATGTGGGAAGAGACTGGTATCTACCTGCATATGCACCACTGTCGAATAACACCTTCTCTC
>NW_009192182.1:0-31667 GCF_000690835.1 Fulmarus glacialis | reverse complement strand
CCCTCTCAAGGCATCATCCATCCCAGTAACACTACTTATTATTAAACCTGTATACAAAATACAGCCAAGCACTCCTTTCCAACATCCAGCTTCTTCCAGCCTCCTACGGAAACACAGATATCCTCGATCCCCCACACAGCACCTTCTCATGACCCGGCCCAGCTTTGTAAACTCCTGCAGACTCCTCTTCTTCTTCTTCATGGCCAAGAGAAGGAGAGCAAAAAGCCAGGATCATTTTGAAGTCAGTCTTTTATTTTTCTTTCCTGGTATGGGTAGAGAAAGTCCTCCTCCCACTCAGCAGAGGAAGACTACCTGGGGGCAGCTGCTGGGGATGCTCCTAACACGGGGCAGCAGTACCGACAGGGGTAAGCACACCGTCACTTCTCCTCTTTACCCCCAAAACGGGATAACTTTTTGCAGCCTGTCACAGCTGGCGCTGCACAGGCCTATATCCCTGCTAGTGTCTCAAAAGCCATTTTGAAAGAGCCACACGCAGGGGTACACCCAAGTGGCAATGCAGCACTTTATTAGGCAGGATTACACCTTAGCTTGAACTGGGAGATGAGCATGGGCAGACAGATTTGTGCTGCCCAACAGTATGTCCTGTCACATACCCTGCAGGTGAAAACTCAACTCAACCTTCATTCCTGATGAATTTGGATTTTCACCAAGAGAAAAAACAGATGAAAAAAAATGTTGCAGAAAAAGAAACACAAAGGAAATTTAAAAAAAAAGTGCACTTGAGGAGTTCCTTTATTAATTTATTGTAAAAGCACTGACAAAATGTGCAGTGCATCGTTACCAGACATTAATACAGACCAATCCAGTCTGAGGAGTTTGCAGTCTTCCTATAAATTAATATAGACTGAATATAATCCCAAATGCAGTGCATTTGCTCATATATATTCATATGGACACTGCTGATCCACATCTGGCTAAAATAAATGTGGTTTTACACAAATTAGGTTACCACTGATACAAACAGTTTTGATTCATACTACAGAGCACGAACAGATGATCAACGCAATTGCTTTGGTTTAGCACTGTGCTTGTGAAAGTCACCACTTATCAGCTGGGCTGCAGTAATTGCTTCTAGTCTCTTACAATTAGAAAAAGCCACTAGCTTAAACTACCTTAAAGCATTGATTGGATTGTTTAAAAGAGCACATTCTACCTTACATTTGTAACCACCTAGGAAGATGAGCACTAGCAGGCATTGTGGCTCAACTGGTGGGTGCTACCTTGGAGGAAAGTAGATGAGCTGGATCTCTTGCAATCGTTTGACCTTTGCAAAATTGCAAAAGATTTAGACTCAAAAGAATTCCACAGATGACAAACAAACAATAATAGCAACTACCTGCAAAATGAGCTGGTGAAATCAGCCTACTCCTTATGCCAGAGTACCTTATTTACAAACACTGAAATTTTTCACTGACTGTACATATCCCAAGAAGCAGTGTGGTGTTTTTATTAGAGAAATACCTTCGTTAAAATTTTGTAGAGTCCTTAAAGCCGAACTTTAGACATTGAGTCTTCAAAGACAGCTCCATATGATCAGCTATATACACACTTCCAAATTATAAGCTCTCTGATTTATTTTGTTTTCTGACATAAAGAAGTACTTTGTGGCGTTCTGCAATATGTAGAACCTCTGAGCGATTACAAAAACCTGTTTGGGACACTTGCTGAGATCCATGTCACTAGAGGTTCACAAATACATTCACTCCTATTGCAGCACCAGGGTGAATAAACATAGTTTTGATAAACGTGAATACTAAGCATTATTGCAAAAATCTTGTCTTCAAATCACATTACAAATCTTGTGGGCTTAGTTATTTGTTCCCTACTCTACAGTACAAGTGCTGATAACCCAAAACATTTTAAAAAATTACAATCCAGACCACTAAATCCAAGACACTACATATGCTTGATGCCCCTTCAATTTACTGTCTTCAATTTACTTTCAATTTACTTTTAATTTTCAACCATAAGATCAAAACCTCCCATTTAAAAAATAATCAGTTGAATCACAAAGCTTTGTCTTAATATACTAAACGTGCAAGATCAGAGATAAAATTGTTGGCAACTGTTAATGTAACTGCAGCAACTTCACTGAAATAATCAGAATTAGGTACTCAGGCTTTATTTAGACACATGACAAAGGGTAGCATTATTGTTGCACTCTGAGGGGACAGTCCCAGGGTAGAACTGTGAGTACTGAAATTGTTATGGTATGGTATAGCGATACCTGAACTAACTTCATGCTACTGACTTAGCCCCAGCGGGTGTACTCTCAGGTTCTCTTTTGTTTTAAAGGTCACAGTTGGTCCTTTTCAGCAGGTGCTGTACCCACTGGTGGCAGGAAACAACGTGTTACAAAGGCATATGGAAACAATCAACAAACGGGTAAATCAAATACTTCTTTCCAGATTTTTAGTATCTGTCTGTGGGTTGCTCCAGTGGACAAACACAAATCATTTTTAAGTAGAACGGACATTGAATTCGTAATAGATTCCATGGAGTGAATTTGGTCCACACAGTTCACTTTTCTTACCTTTAATAGCCCAGACTCTCCTTTGCTTCTGTTTTTTTCCTGTGACTCTTGCATGACATTTTTGCACCAGCCTCTAGAGCCCACCCAGGACGAACCCCAGTTGCAGAGCCAGCAGGCAGCTCTAGCGTCTGCCCTCCTTGCCCAACTACGCAACCCCCAACGAACCCAACCAACCAAAACCAGCCACTCCTCACCCTGCCTGCACCCTCCATGGGGTTCCTTACACCCAGAATTGGTGTGCAATTGTTACTCTTCCAGTACTGTGGTGCTGCCTCTACAGCCTTGCTTCTGCAAAGGGGAGGAGACTTTCCATCCCTGGCCGTGCACCTGCAGGCAGCTCCAGCACCCCGCTGCTACGTAATCCCCGCAGCACCCTGCAAAGCCTCTGAGTGGCAGGGGAAATGCAGAGCTCTCAAGAACACTTTTTCCATACTGCAAAAAGGTAATTAGTGACTTCAGAAGCAGAGGCAAATAACCATGGTATCATACGGTTAAATGGCCAGCCCTGGAAGAATTTTTTTCGTGAAAATCAATATTAGATGATAGATCAATAGAAGTTTTCTGTATAAAAACATTTTCTCCTGAAACAGCGAGTTTAGCATTATTCAAACAAATTCTCCTATTATTTAAAGATGTATCTTTATTCCTGTTGAACACTACTGTTTTGTGCCATGTAAAGCCAGAGGACTTTTCTCTAAGGGATCAGTTATTTTCTCTGAGGACAATGAATAGTCCAATACTGAAAGTTTCAAATGAAAGCCCTTAAGTAGCAGTAACTGAATCAGGCAGGCGCCTGTGCTGTTTTACCTGGGGGGGAACCCCTTTCCACGCCAGCCCTGCCTCTCTGAGAGGAGGCTAGGCTGTTAAAATCAAGCAGCTGGGGCGAAGCCAAATCACGGCTTCAGGAAAAGGGACGCTATGTCAGGGCTTTATTGCTGTTGTAAATCTTTGCAGTTAAGAAAAATCAGACTTCTGAGCACTGAAATGATCATTTCTTGGAGCTGCACTGGAGGCAGCCCGAGACCTCACAGGAGGACAGTGGCTCCAACCTTGCCGGGTGAGATGTGCCCCAGTGCAGAAAGCCCCTGAAACGCCCCGCACGTCAACAAGACTTAAGTTGGAGACTTGAGCACTGTACAAACCCTTACATGGGGCACCTCTGCCCTGGACGTATCTTTCTTTCCTGGAGCTGAAGTTAATGGGAGCCAGTAAATGCCCAGCTAATTCCAGCAGTTGTGATTCTGCTGAATAAAACTATGTTTAAAGGAGCTTGTGCAGACATTAGTGGTAATGCAGCTGGGAGACAAGGACTGCACGGGGACTAGCCAGAAGGCTGGGATTTGGACACCACAGATCATCCAGCTCTGTGCTGCTGGCTGCCACAGTGCTTAAAATAATTGTAGTTCTCTGGAGAGAGTATATGGATAAAACTCTGTCCTATGTTAATGCACTGTCATATAGAGTTGTTTACAGGCAGTACTTAGTAAAGTACTTAAGCATGTATTTAAACACACTGCTGAACATCAGTGTGATTAATACTTTGCTGAATTAGAGATATGATAGGAATACATTTTTCTGCTGTTGTAATTTTTCATTATATACACTTAGAAGCTGGTCATAAGGATTTTCTTTCAGTTTTACATCCAGCAGATGAATTAATTTGGGAGTCAAATTCTGCCTTAGTTATGCCTGCACAATGCCCTTCACATGCATGAGGGCAGAAGACTGCTCTGTGACCTTTAATTGGACTTCTTTTTTGTTAGTCTTTAATGATTCATCTAGGAAAAAAACACATCTGGTTCGTTCTTTCTGATCTGGCAGCTCTTTGACATTCCTTTCATGTCATTTCAATCAGAAAAGAATCTTTTACATATGGTATATATGTTTGTTAAGGCTGCGCGCGTACAGCAGCTCTAATTCTTGACCAGCAAGCAAGCAGCTGCTGGTAAGTAGAGATTGGAGCCACACACTCTGTTCTTCTGCATGTAAAACTGGGAGGAGAGGGATGGGAAGAGAAGAAACGTGGCTTTTACATCACTTATCATGGTAATTCTATTTAAATCTATTTTAATGATTTCTAATAACATAATTTGCCAAGCCTCCCCCCCTGAAAGTGATGGAAGGACATCTCTCTCTCACTTTTTCCTTTCCTGCTTAACGCAGGGAGGAACATTTACCATCTCCTAGTTTCAAGTTTTGGAGTCAAACCTTTTTTTTTTTCTCTTTTTTTTTGTCCTTTTCTTTTCAATAATCAGAACTCAACGCATTGGCCTGCCCGTGTACATTAAGGTGCTGGTTATTGTCATCACTGCAAAACAGTCACTCCACTCGCATCTATTTACTTTTTACTGACAAGGAAACAAGTATGATTTAATAGCTGTAGCCGTAGCCATCTCAGAGTTGAAGACTTTTTCCCCCTAAATTAAAGCTAAATTGTGTGCATTAAATACATTATCTACTTGTAACAAAATGGGAAATTTTAAAATAATTCAGTCACAGATAATTTGTTACTGAAAACAACAGGCTCACATCAGCCACTGGAAGCTCTGGGTGTTTGCTGAGCTCAGTGAGCATCCGGGTAGGCTTACCCGGGTTCACGGATAATAGACATTTACACAGTGGAAAAGATCCCGATTCCCTTTTGCCAGCTCCCAAGAAGCCTGAGTGGGGGTTTTTCGTGCCAAAGAGCCAGGGTGCTGGGCTCGCTCCCATGCCTCAGCCCTCACATGCAGTTCACACGGGTGCAGGTTAGCTCAGGGCACCTCAGCTGGAAAGCAGCCGCCCCCTCCGTGCCAAAAATACCGCCCGGCTTATTTCACGCACTGCTCCCCACAGGCGCTACGGACAAGAGCACCCCACGTCGGGCTTTTGCCACTCGCCCCAGTCCATCGACTCCACCTGCTTAGGCCTTGCACCCTCAAACACTCTTGTGACGTGACTTACTGCATTCAACGCCCTGCCTTGGTGTCCTGTCATAGAGACTGCTCTGGGGGACTGTGACAGCACCTCTCACCCCTTCATGCACGTTCACTTAAGGTAACTCACAGGAGCAGTAGGAGTCTTAGGGCCGCGCTGGAGGAAACCCAGGTGGAGGACCGGAGGCACCCAGCACCACGTGCAGAGGGTGGGCATAAGCCCCCCGGCAGCAGAGCGGCAAGCTGAGCAGGAGCCCCAGGTCCCAAGCCGAGGCCCCCACGAAGCCAGCACAGCGATTCTCCGGGGCAGCTCTCGGGGGGCTCAAAGCCACCCTTTTTTTTTTTACCCTGGGGGCGATCTATTCCCAAGCAGAGGGGGCGCAGCCATGGGGCAAGGCAGGGTAGCTCGTACTAGAGCTGCCTTTGTTGCTTCTGCCCGGCAAATACTAGAGGACATCACTTGTCTAGATTGATGGGAAGGCATATGTTAAAGCAATTAATTCATTTGCTCTAAAAGATTCAGGCCAGGCCAGGATTTGTACCTTTCCTAGTACTCAGTCTGATCTTAAGCAATGGGATTTCCACCATTTCCCATGGGAGATTATTCCACAACCTAATAGATCTCAATGTCAGGAAGTTTTTTCCTGATATTCAGCCATAATTCATATCCATGAATTATGAGCTACTGTCGACATCACACCCACTGAGGCATTCCTAGAGCCTGCTTCATTTAAAATTATATGCTCTAGTTATGCAGGGTTTCTGTGTACTAGGGCAAAATGCTTTTTCTGCAGGTTAATTCATTACTATTCAATTTGTTAACACTTTTTTCCTCGGTGTGAACAGTCATTCTGCAGTTGCATACCCTATAGTAGCACAATCGCCATTTGGGAGTAGAATCACAATACATAAATATGACAAAACAACATACCAAAAACCATCCCCATAAAGACGTATTAGTCTGTTCCTGCAGATACTTACTCCAGCATTCAGTTAAATGAAAGCAGTAGCTCATGCAACACCTGGTATGAGACAGAAAGCTTAGAAAAAACCCCTCTCAAGTCCGTAATAAATTTTATTTCTGTCTTAAACAGAGGGAAGGTGCAGGAGTAGGGGGGCAGCTAGGGAAGGGGGAAGGGATGGCGAAGGAAAGGGAGAAAGGAACTTAATCAAGCTGTGAGGAAATAGGAGAACTGAAAAGAGAACGACTTCCTACAAACAATGAGCCACCACAACGCAGTAAGGACATATGACAGCAAATACAGTTGAGGATGCAAAATGTGCACCTCTTGCCATTAATAGCACTTACAAAACTGAGAAGGCTAAGGCAGGTTTCTGAAATCTGTATTACAAATAATTGTGTACAAAACACTCCTTGGAAGGAAGCTGCTTTTTGTTTTAGGAACACTTGAGAGGAGAAAATTTATAAACCATGTATCAATTTCTCAAAGAAGTCTGAGGATTTCTATGAGAATTTTTTATGATTACATTCTGCCCAGCTAGCGGTGCTTTGCCATCCTGTTTGCAACCCATTTGTACACAAATAAAACGTCACATTAGATACTGAAAAAAGGGAATGCTTTCTAAAGTAAGCAACTAGAAACACACCAGAGTTCATTTTCACCTCCATACATGCCTAGCTCCCATTAATGCTACATAAATCCCAGAGCAACTAGATAAGAATAAACACATAAATTTTACCTGAAATAATCTAAGAAACAGAAAGCCATGTTTGCAGCGAGCACTAAATTCACACAATGCCACATAATTTTGCATGGAAGTTACTCCAGATGGCTGATTTTTTAGACACAGTGGCCAAATAGTATTAAGGGACCTACACAAACAGATCTGGTGGGAACGTTTTTGACAATATTTCCTTTCACTAGAAATTATGTGACTTTACTGAAATCTGTATCTAGCCAGGTGAGACACTTGCTTTGGACAGAAGACAAGACAACGCAGCTCCCAGTTCCTACTGCACCAGGATATGTGTGTTCATAGCAGACACAGGATGCCCATAGGCTGAGATGACTCGACATGTTGCAGATCCTCTAGGGCTGCATTAAGCCCTATCTGTGCTCTGTTGCTTACCTGGGTTTACCAGTGAAGTCATAGCAACTTCTTATTTGTAGCTACGCAGTTTCTGGTTTGCAGTTAGCCTTGCAAAGCTGGACAAAATTTTCTTTGGTGGGGCTGTGAAATACGCATTGGGACATACATGAGGGATTCGTAAGTTAAAAAATTGTACTCTGACTTGAGCAAAGCAGGGACTCAAACCTCAACTGCCTGCCTCTTCCCCACCCTACAAGAGTTGTTGAGATGAGAAGGGACGTTCTGATACAACACTGGTTTTGCAAAAACGTTTGAAGGAATTTGTTTTCATTTTGCCTTAGAACAAAGCTATAGAAGTTGCTGCAAAATGGATCGGTCATCCTCAAGCCACCTGTAAAGATGCGTAACTCAAGTTGAAAGATGAGGTAGAAAAAGGTAAGTTCTAGGCAGAAGGTTTTGAGTCAAAGGTTTTGATGTATTTGCAAGGATATAGCAGGGAGCGGCACCTCCAGGAACCAGCAGCTTTCTTTGTAAGATGTCTCCAGAGAAGCCTGACATCAGCATCTGCTGTGGAAACGGCACAGATCATCCAGTAACTCACCTGTCTTACACCTGCCGCATTCTTACTTGGGGCCACCCACGGCTCGGCTCTGCACTGTCTCGGTCCCCTGCCTAAGGATGTCTTGGAACAGGGCTGTGCCTTGTTCTCTTGTCCCACTCAGGTTTTCAACCACAAACAGTCCTGGCTGAGCAGAGGCAGGGAACAGGACATTCTGGACTCTACCTGAAAGTAACTGTTTGCCAGTGGAGTTTCTGAGGATGAAGGTGAGTAGATTCAGACATCTTTGTATATGCGGAAGGAAAGGAACAGCCTGGTTTCCAGAGAGGTGGGTGTTCACAAGTCCATAACAACGGGCAGAAAGTAGCCAAAAGAAGCTGAAAGACTACTGAGGGCTTTAGCACAAACAGACTGAATGCAGTGGTAAGACTGGCCGTTTCAAAGACACAGCATAGCAAGATATAAAGGCCCTGGGAATACAGGAAGAGAAAGCTATCCAGAATCTATCACACATCACACTTACAAATATGAGGGGACTATGCAGAACAATCTGCTTTATAAATAAGCAGAAAGTCTCAACTGAAATGATAAAAAAAAAGTTAATTACACTAGCCCTTCATTTTCTGAGGTGAAGTGAACAGGTTGCTTGGTCAAGCCAGGCACAGAGTACAGAGGTTATCACAAAAGATAGACACAGTCAAGTAACACCTATGTAAAGGCAGAAGCTAACAACATTGTAATCAAAAAGAAAAATGCACAGAAAGAGAGCCGACATTTCTTGAAAGTCCTCTCAAATGGTAGTGCAGAAGAAAACAATATTGAAGGCGTAAATACAGCATTCATTGTGAGAACATGCTACATTTTCACTCATTCTTAGAGCTCTGTCTTGCTCTTAGGTACGCAGGCGTGCACCATTAATGGCACTTGCATGGTTGAATTCCCATGCATCATCCTCAGAATGGGAGTTGTGGCTAACCTCTAATATGTCACATGTAAAAAAATACTCTTCACTATATTTCTGTTTCTCACTTCTATATTCTCACTTCCCTGTATGTGTAAAGCATGTGGCTTACTGGCAACGTGTCTGACCACATTGAGTAAATCTCCTAAATCCAGGATTAAAGTTGGACAGTCGTACTGATCGGTCAACTTCTCTGTGTATGAATCTCTCTTTTGTGACTGCACTTTTCTGGTTTCGAACCGTTTAAAAGGGGCTAAATATAAGAATGGAAAATATAGATGGAATTTATGTTTAAAATTAGCTTTTAATGCAATCACTATGTTTATTTAAGAAGGAGGATACATATGAGCATGTGCATACATGTACATGTACTTGTACAACTTCTACATAGATCTACCACATTTATTAAATCTGTCTAGTGGATAATACCAAGACTTCTGCCTTAGCAATATGCTAATGCTTGCTCAAGCTTTTCAGTGCAGTGCTGAAACCATCCTCGACATAGCACTGACGCAGTAGCTGCAACATCCCCGACTGCTGGATAAATGGAGTAAGAGACGTGAAATTTATCAGGGCTGCCAAGAAGTGTTCATCAAGACACATTTTTGATTAACATAAGTGTGCACTATTCTCACAAGTGACAAAAAAAGGGGGAAGAAATTATAACTGGCATATGTCAAGAAGTTCAGCCAGTCCATCTGACTCGACTCACTTTTTGCAAACACCACTTCATTTATTCAGTTACCAATTGATTGGGGCTAAATTGAAGGAGGAAATCTTTGCTTCTAACACACTATCATTCTTCTAAAAAGTAAAAGCTCTACAGTGGACGAATTTATTTACTTAAAAGACGTAACATTTCCAAAGGTACAATATGTGCCAGGCATCTAGTGGTACTTAAACTGACATTTATGCCTTTTAAAATTTCTCCCAAGAACCTCTGATGTGAGCATATAAATCATACTGTCTGTCTTGTAAGTAACCAACTTGGAAAAGAGAAAACAGGATAAAGCACTCCAGCACATGAAGGACCAAGAAACTCTAAGCGACTCCAAAGCCATTTCAGAAAAACAGAGGAACAGGACTTTTGTTATTAATTTGCCCAGGAGGGACAAAGTATCATTCTGTGTAGGAAAGGCTGACACAACTGAGCATCTCATAATTACCAAAGAGAACAGAAGAGAAAGAAATGCAACCTATTCCAGCAGAAATGATGAAGGCTGGGGAGTGGAGTGACCCAGGTTCTCTGATGCTGATTATGGTATGAAGCAAACCATTCTACCTTCCCTTTACTTGACTCCCCTGTGGGTAAAATACATAAATAATGATGCTGAAAGGCTTTCTAGAACCACCAGTATGCCTAAGGGCTGGCTGACACTCAAAGTGTTGTTACTGAAGATGGAAGACTGCTTTACAGGAGGCCATACTGTCACAGAACATATTCAAGGGAAATTTAAAAAGTCAAAATAACAGAAATAAAAAGATGTTGTGTTCAGACCAGACTACCTGCAGTGGCGATTGCCTCATGTGGAAATGAAAGCACAGCCAACCTGGGGAAAGAAGGAGAAGGCAGACTGCCTTTATCAGAGCATCAAGGATGAAAAGGTTACTGGCTGCTTGTTATGATCAGCGAGTCAGAGGAAGACAAATAAATGACAACTCCTTGATATTGTGTGATTGCTGCTGGCATGAAAGAGAGAGATGGAGAAGGAAATCGAAGTGCCTGATTCATTGTTTGTCCTTACACATGGACCAAATATAGCAGAAGTAAATATACCTAGCAAATGGCAGGAAGGTCAAGATAACTAAAATAAGACTAAGGGATAACTAGGAAAAGAAATAACCAGAAATGGAGCGCTGGTCATCCTGATTAAACTCTCCAGTCTGGTGACCTTCTGGACATTTCCCTGTCTTTCCTGTCCAAATATATCACTTGTATTATACTTTTCATTGGACAATGACATTGGCTTTTACACTGGATTAAAATCCAAACCTCGTGCAATACCTAAGCATAAATGCATTATTGCCCATACGTGTATTTGCCACTATTTTGATGCTCATTGAATCCTCTCAGTGGTTTACACAGATGATGTAGTTAGCTAGGGAGGTAAAGGAATGTTACAATTAGCATCTTACTGAAAAACAAAGTACCAATAGGAAAGAAAGATCTACTGCAGCTACAGCTTCACATGGATGGAACGTGCCATGTAAGAGTTCAGTAACATTTCCAATATTTTACCCTTTTGTGCTTTACAGAAAAAGAAATTTTGCACTGAAAGGAGGATTCACTGTATACCTCGAAATCTGTAAGACAATTTCTCTCCTACTCACCACTTCTAATCAGACAGATGGATACATTGCTATGGAAAAAATACAAAAAAAAAAACCCCTAAAACAATGACTGCATCATTTTTACTTATTTCCTGCATTCTCTGTTCACGTAGCAAGAAATTTAATTCCAGTTGGATCAGTCTCTTGTGATATTTTTTTCTTTCATTTAATATATTTTTTAAATGCTTAGAGGCATTATGACAGAAAAGCATGTATTTTTTTGCCCTGGTTTATACCCATCATCCTTACCATTACAACAAGACAAAAGCATTAAAGTAAAATTAATCATGTCAAAAGATTTTAGCAAAAAACAAGGGAGACCATGCATAAAGCATCACTTTGTCTACTATGAAGTCACGCTCTGATTAAAAACATATAATGAAAGTGAAAGTAATACATCATTGCCTTAGCAGTAGGGTTTTTGGGAGAGCTATGCAATTCTGAACACAAAAAATCTTTATAGGCTCTGGATTTTGAAATTTGCAATAATTATAGAATTAATTCTAACAAAACATTGTTTCACTTCCTTAAAGTTTAATTAATCTTAAACGTTGCAGTTAGTTAAAACAAACAACCAAAGGAGTTCTAGGATTAAACAAGGACTCCTTGCAGGACCGTAGCTGGTAATTAAAACCGAAGCAGCAGTGGCTGGTTCTGAGCAGAGAGGCACGAGGCGGTGACCCAGAGACCCCCCACTGCCCCACATCCAGTAAGTAGTTATGAGGACTGAGAAATATCATGGCACAATGAAACCCCATTAATAGAGCAGAACTTTTGCTGTTACTAAGGACTGTCAAGCACCCATCAGCCGTTCAGTTTGTGTCGCTGGCAGTGGTAGCCTGTTGCTGCCACGTGACATAGGTAGCACCCAGTTAAAAAATGAACTGGCGTTTGTGCACGTGTAGGCAAGCCTGAAAAGAAACCCCACAGTGAAGATCTGTTCACTGTACTTTGCCATACAGTCTGTAAACGCCCCTACTTTGCTCAGGCACGACTGTGCAGTAAGTAGTGTTTCAAATTAAACAGCAACATGCACATTATGAATCTCAGATTAGGGCTGTGCCCACATCAAGTAAAATTAGGTGGCAGAAATTGTTTGTAAAATGCACTTACTTTCTCCTTTTTTTTTCTTTTTCTATTCTTTGTTGCCAACATAGAAAAAAAAACTTTCTGAGAAATACCAGACAGGAAAAATACACAGTAATACTAGACTGTGAAAAATCTACCGATCCCTCGAGCCATAGCATTCTTGCCTATAGATGATGACATTAAAAAATTGGAAATGGGTGCATGCTTCCCCTCCTCTTCTGGATCTATGAACAAGGCAAGTTGTTTTCCTGATACCTTTAGAATTACTCCCATTAGTACTGATGCATTTGGTGCTTTGGCTAGCCAGGCAGAGAGAGGTGGGCAGTATCCCCTGCCAACAGATCTAGTCTTGTCGCGGAAACAAAATGAGATTGCTACTCTGCTGAGCTGTCATACTCAATAGCTTGTGCTGCTCCACCTGCAACTGTCTTCATAGCTCCAACTGCAGTGCCACGGCTTACATGGAGTCAGTAGTTTCTGATGGTTGATCTCCTGTTCCTTATGCATCACACAAGGCAGGACACAAAGCCCTAAGCAACTGAGTGGTTGCAACAGCCACTCTCCACGCTGAGAAGGAAAAAGGCAACAGGCAAACAGCTCCCTCTCAAACGGGTTTGCAGGCCCTGCTGAGTAACTTCTGGGGCTCCTCTCAACGGAGGGTGACAAGAGGAGATTCGGTCTCCTCTCATCCGTCTCCTCCTCAATGACCCTGCCACTGCACCCAGGACAAAGTGTTTGCAAGCTTTTTTCCCCACCTTCCCTACCCCCAAATGCCACTGGCACAGACAGCAGAAAATGAGTAATGTAGATGGGTCTGGAGGAGGGAAAGGGGAACTTCTGTGCACATTTACATTGGATCAGTAAGCCTCTTCAGTGCAAAGCCTGGCTTTTTGTTAGTGCGTGGGGGAGTCTACTGGAGGGCAGAAGGTTAAAGAAAAGACTTTGTAAACGTTTGCTAGTACAGGAAGAAATCAAGTACACCTAAGGCGATAATAAGATAGAACATCGTAAAATACCAGACTACAAGGACTGAGATTCTTCCCATCACAGAACCTTATGAGCAGGACACGGCTTTTGCTCTACCCCTGTTCACTAGGGAGCAAACTCCTCATTTGCACTGATGAGTTGGGGGTGAACTGCAACCACAGAACTGACAGCACTGTCTAAACAAGTAAAAAAAGAAACAGAAAAAAAATCTTCCTCCTTTGCTGCTGATTGTACATTTCTGATAAGAATAAACAGACCAATTATTTTCCAAAACTGTCGACTGGGAGAGAGGTGAAAGGGTAAAGTAAGGAAGTAAATGTACTTCTTCCTAAATTGCAAAAAGTACATGAAAAATAGAACAATGTCCTTAAATTCCCACACACCGTAAATGTCATATTATGTCGATACAACACCATGACTGCACTGACCTATCACCATGTTATAATGTGATTAGTTTGTGGTCTTCCCTAAAACTGCTCAGTCACAGTTCTTCAAGTCCCTGCACTCCCATGCTGTATAGTCCTTCAATGTTTTATGGAAAGGACAGGACAAAAGTTCTACTCCAACTTCCACTTCCCATCCTCTCTTATATTAAGTTAGAAAATAAAGCAGGGGATACTTGAAACTCTTATTTCAATTTTTTTAAAAAAATAATTATTGCTACCATTTGGTGAGTAGTAGTAACATTTTCTAAGAAATCACGCTTGTTAACATTTAGTCTTTTTCAGTGTGAAAAGACATCCTCAAACAGTAGTCCAGGCCAAGAAGGCATGCTTTTCTAGCAGTTTTTATAAGAACAGGATTCCTCATGTCACGAGAGGGCTGTGTATTTGACAGCCGCTGTCTCAGCCGATAGTGAGACAGATCCTGGGACCTTCAGGACTACCAGTGCTGAGCACCAAGTGAACATGAGCTAGTTAGGACTGTAGCAGATGCTTTATCTTTTAATCACAGCACAGAAGGTTATGTGCATTAACCACAATGGAAAGAGATTTTTTTGTTTACTATTTGTTAATATTTGTTAGAGGTAATGCAGAGAAGACTACATTCTTTTGATAAAATTACATAAAATTCTTCAGGAACACCTCTCAACACCACCATAGATGGTGGTGTTATTAAAATACTAGCAATGGAGTTTTAACCAGAGCATTTAGGTATCAAGCCTCTGGGTCCAGTCTCCCACACTCTTGGAGACAGCATCACAATGTAAGTAACCAAGAACTGGCTAAATTTCATTCTTACATAATCTGACACATCTACATATAGGTAAGATTCGGAATAAAGCTTTTCACTTTAATTCAGTCGAGAGTTCAGATCTTGAAGCAAGAGATCCATTTCTCCTGCCATCCTGGTGAGCCACTGGATTAGACACAACAAAGTCAAAAAACCTGAACACTTCTGCCTCACATAGTATCACTGATTTTTCACTGACTTACCATCTTCAGAATTTTCTTAGAAGTAGCCTACAGAGGTGAGTATCATACCTCATTATTCTGAAAAATGTGAAGCATAGTATGTTCCCTAGTACAGATGCTGTAGACTTTTGTAATGTACAGTTCATACAACCTTTTGTAATTGTCATTCTTACACAATACCCCCAACTATTAGTCCAGGGCATCTATACCTAAGCAGTCTTTATGCTGCAGCACTTTGAGAAAGGTTCCTAAATTTTCCAACAGAGAAAGCAATTTGCAAAGGCATCATTTCAAGTCCTGCATCATAGCAGTCTTTTTAATTCTTTTTCATCCTAACCTGTGCATATAATATTAATGTGGATATATCCCATTAAAGGGATGAAGAACAGAATTCTGTAAAATGTATTTTACTGGGCAAAAAAAGCAGGTCTATTAGGAAATCCAGGTTTTACCAGTTGTCCAGTTTTAGAAGTATGGCTTTGATTTATGGATCAAAATTGCTCATTTATTATTTTATCCATACTGCTTTGGGCAATTTTGACAGTTAAAATTTAGTTTTATTGACCAATGCAGCCAGTTTAGCCACAAGGGGACTAATGCACACACAGCCTGCTGCACTCAAGAAGCTATGATTTGATTCCATGACCAAGTCAGACTGGGAATCGCAACCAACATAACAGTAAGTTCCAAATCTCGATGCTCGAGGCAAAATACTTACTCTAAAACACAATCAACCTTTAAAAGAAGGTGGGAAAGAATTTTGTGATAGGAGCCTCCATGCACTGTTTATTGTAGCTGCTATATTCCACCAATGCTTCTGTCAGCAATGGACGCAGAGCAGTACAGAGGAAATCTTTCTTTAATGATTGTGGACAACAGATAAAGCTGGAAAAAGGAAATGAAAATGCAAAAGAGAATCAAAGGTGTGCTCTAATACTCTGGCTTACCAGGGATCTGGCTCTGAGAAAACTGTCTCGAACATTGCCTTTTTTTTTTCCTAAACCAGATTTTATTCATATGTACATAAATATGCATGTATTCATGTTGCAGTATGAAAGACTTACAAGTTTACTTAAAAAACTTACTGGAATGATTTTAAGCCAATGTTAATTTAGGCCTATCCTATTATAAAATTAGCATGTTCTGCAATCTCAATTTATTGCTCCATTGTGAAGCCCCTTGTGATACATAAACAAATCTCTGAAGAGAAACAAATCAATAAAGTGTCTAATTTGATTAACCATGTTTTTAAATTCGTCAAGACAACTGTACAAAAATAAACCACTTACTTGTCAGTATTTTCCACGTCTTCTTTTCATCATCATAATACTGAACCAAATTGCTGGGAAGCCGGTCAGGTCCGGGAGGCAATCCTCCAACCAATAACAGCATTTTCTTATTGGAACGAATTCTTCACCCAAAACAAGAGGAAAGATGAACAACCACATTACTGAGGAGTATTTTTAGTGGCAACAAAATCATAACCATCAAAAGAATGTTCACTGCTTGCAGTTTTCTATTTCATTTTTTGTGTTTCTTTCCCCAATCATGTCTCAACAATTTTTTGAACCAAGCAGAAAAATGATCAGAAAAGCTGCATATCTCTCTACTCATGGAATAATAAGCTTCCTTTATGCAATTTGTTAGAGGATCATTCTAGAACGACCTTTTTCTTATATTATCCCTTTAAATCATCACTCTTTACAGCTGAATACACATGAAATGCTCTGGAGTTGTACTAAGGTTAAGCATTAAAGTTGCATGTCAAAAATCGTATTAGTCAAAATCATTATTATAAGCCATTCTACACTCAAAGAACCTTGAAAAAATTAAGGTTATGCAGAGAGTTTGTGAGCCAACTCTTTAATCACACACTGAACTTCAGATATATAGTTTAGTACAATTAGCAGCACTGGGCTAATGGTTATGGGTTAAATGCTACTTACAAGCACTTTTGTTTGTTTAATTCAGTCCAGACTCTTGCTTTCACTCTCCCCCTCCGGCTCCCCCCCTCCTCTTTGCTCTCCCCCTGTGCACCACTGGCTATAGCAACACCAATTGGTAAAAATGAGACTGTGATGTTGTTGTGAGCCTCCCCAGAGTGGAGCCCTGCCAATGCTTGCCACTGATCCAGCGGCATGAACCTGCTCAACTGTGCAAAGTCACTCTAATTCCCTCCCTCTGTTTTTCTACCTTCTCCCCCAGGGGGCAACCACTGAAAGGAGTGACTACCCACCCATCAAGAGCTGGCAATTCGCTGCTATTAACCGTGACCGTGATTCCCAATCTGCCTGGCAGTTCTTAAGAACAGGACTGCAATGTCTCATATGCAGTAAAAGCGGTTATCTGCACCCTGGCCTCCGACGCTCCACCTGATGAATGTACGGTTTCTTTGCAACATTAAGGGATTTAGCACAATTGTAAGTGAAAAGGGGAGGGGAGGCCCAGACCCCCAGATGAGCCCTGATGCTTTAATAGTCGCTTCGCATATAATTGAACTTTCATCAGTTATACTAAACTTGGGTGTGATAACGCTGAAATAAAGGTCTGCGCTCAAAATGTTCCCGTGAAGTAGGAAGGTGACGTAGCCTGGAAAAAATGCGTCGATACAAACGAATGTGCAGGGGGACCATGCATTTGATGGAAAGCACCCTTGCCAAACACCAACATTTTTCCAAGCACGACAACATCACTCTAGCAACCTGCGTGTCAGACTGCAGCAAACACTCCTGGCCAAGAAAGGTACAGAATGCCACAAACCAAAGCCCACCACCACAGCTGCACACCGCGGGGTCAAACCGCCACCCCCGAGCTCCAATCTCAGCAGTGCACTCCGGCAGCAGGTGCTTTACCACCGAGGCACACCGGTGGCTTAGCTCCAACTATTACCTAGACGGTGTTGGGGACCCGCCAATTGACATTTGTACCAGGATTGCATCCTCTCTTCAGAAGATTGGGCAAAGTGAACTAGGTTGTGCTGTAGACATGCACTACCCAAAAGGAACCTCCTTCAGGAAGGGCGCACGCAGCTGAAGGCTCGATCCACACAATGCTTAGGAATAAAACCTTTCAAATGGCTATCCAAAAGACAACTACAGACTGAGATACATCTATCACTAGGATAGCCAGGGAATTATCTGGCAGATGGCCTTGTTTGTTTTTAAATGGATTTAGGGCTCGGGGAAGGTTCTGAATTGACAGCGGAGGAAATGAAACCCTCACTGCAGGGGCAGGAGCTACACCGTGGGGGCAGTGATGCTGCAATATTCTCCTACGCTGTCCGACCCCCCTGCTTCGTTCCCAACTTGGGGGAAGCCCCTGCGGTCCTTCAGGCTTTCTAACAAGCCAGCCTTTGACCTCTGCACTGAACCTGCTACGTAGTGTCCAGTGATGACTGTTGCCTGCCCACCAGCCTGTACCTGCGTAGGGTATCTGGAACCGTCTCATGATCACTGTCGGCACCGACTCCACTCAGTGAGACCAAGCTCTGGGAAAGCTCTCATGAGCACTGCCAGCATCTTGAAACATTCAATGTCCCCGGTAAAGTTTTTAATGAGAGAACCTTTGATAAAAACTATGCAACACAGGAGTATGATAAACTACTTTTGGTATGAGTTAGGGATGACTGCACACGTAACAAGTGGCAGAGCAAACCAGAGCCATAAGTCAGTTATGCATGGCCATCCCTAACGATAGAGAATAAATTGTTTATTCCAACCCTCTTGTGTTGTATGTTATATCACAATCAACTCCCTGTGTATTGTAAAATTCAGAATGCCCTTGCAAGGTTTACTTGATAAAGGAGTTTATTTTGATTTTCATCTTTCATCTGTAAAACTCCCTTCTAACTCCAAAGCACTGTGAAAAACCAATGAATGGCCAAGGCTCAATAGTTAAGGTGAAGAATGAAATGTCAGATGTAACTCTGAGTTTCCAGACTTTGGCAGCTGCAACTATGCTTAACATTACTTTTTCAGCTAAACAATCTGAGAAGCCACTGTTTCTTGAGAAGGAGCAGCACGGCTATATGGGAATGTTTAAAAAATATTTAGTATTTTTACATGTTTAAAATGGGAAGTAGCATGAATAGAAGCCCTTAATAAAAGTTTAATAAGAACTTAACAGCCAGCACAGTCTCTACCAAAAGCACAGAGAACTCCCACATGGCAAAGAAGAGGCGGGTTCTTCTACTCAAAGTATCTAATTCATCTATACTGAGAGCTCTTCCAGTGAATCAAGTGAAGATAATACAGTGACTAAAGATATGCAGGTTTTAAACCAATGTGTTTTCTTGGAGCTCGTTCTGCTTTTTAAGTTTTGGTGTGAATTGCTACATTTTAGGTTTTGAAAAAAAATTTTCTTTATTACATTATATTTGTGTTTCATATTGCACTAAGCAGTACTGTTAAAATCTTAAAATACATTCTAAAATATGACAGACATGGAGATGATCACTGCTTATATGCAGAAGACTTTTCCAAATATTAGTAAAAATGTAATTCAGTGAAACACTACGATGAAGGCAGGGTTTAAAAATATGTGCAATACCTTAGCAAGATCAAGTTTCTCCCTTTCTCGCATTATTACATGTTTGCTATTTGGATAACTCAAGATTACCATGTGAAACGCTCCGCATTATATCTGAAACACTCTCTTTTCAGTCCTTATTTCACAGTGTGATATACTATCCAGTTACATACTGTGGTTCACAGTGTCCCTAGCAAGGCTATTATGATTATCTTGTGTTCAATTAATAGTAGTGGGTCCTGGTCAGGGAAGGCTAAAATAATGTTAACCGTGACCAGGCAGGCTGATGTCATGGCAAAAAGCTGAGATAAACTTACCCATATCTTACCCTGAAAGCATTTCTTATACCTAGAATCCAAAACTCTAGTTCTCATTGATGAACATACACTTTGTTTTTATTCTACATACATGTTGCAGTGTCTGTTCTGCAAAGATTTTAAAACACTTAATTCACCTTAATTTTAAGTTCCTGGGTACCCCATGTGGTGTGAAATTTATTTTGTCTACTTACAAGACTGGAAACCAAAGTATATTTTAAAGTCAACATTTCTGAACTTGTATCGTTTCCTTCAGGCACACCAACCCAGGAATTCGAGAACTCATATAAGTGGCTTCGTTTTGAGATGTTGAATACCCATCAACATACCTAAATCCTACTCACTTCAAAGGTAGCAGCATGTTGTGGTTTAACCTGGGAGGCAGCCAAATACCACACAGCCACTTGCTCACTCCCCCCCCCGCCCCCCCCCAGATGGGGTGGGGAGAGAATTGGAAGGGTGAGAGTGAGAAAAAACTCGTGGGTTGAGATAAAGATAGTTTAATAGAACAGAAAAGAGAATATAATAATAATAATGATAATAGAATATACAAAATGAGTGATGCACAATGCAATTGCTCACCACCCACGCTGACCGATAACCAAGTAACAACCGCTACTTCCTGGAACACGCCTCCCATTCATACACTGAGCATGACGTCACATGGTATGGAATACCCCGTTGGCCAGCTGGGCTAGCTGTCCTGGCTGTGCTCCCTCCCAGTCTAGCAGAGGGTAGTTGTCCTTGACAAGGTACTTCGCAACAACTGAAAACATCAGTGTGTTATCAACATTCTTCTCATACTAAATCCAAAACACAGCACTAGGAAGAAATTTAACTCTATCCCAGCCGAAACCAGGACACAGCAGATGTGCATCAGCTCTAAAACTCACGTCACTAGTCCATAGTCTAAACTAACCATGGATACACAGGGCAAAATGCTGAGCCCAAGAGAGTTTATCAACTCACAAGGAATCAGTAGAAAAGACAGTAACAGACCTCGATACTCCTGACAACCGCTCCCACCCAAAACTCTTTTGCAACCTTGATAGCCTCATGTTAATGGAAAACACATGAATGGGAAATACTCTTCTTGTACATTGTTTTTCTTTATTAGCATATTCATCAATCTTGCACTGATGGGTTTTCCTTATCTGGGCAGTTAGTAGCAGTTCATTCTACCAAGGCTGGCAAGAAAACAAGCCCCAACAACAACAGGTTTGCTCCAGACTCTTCCAGTTTTTAAACAATACAATAAGGCTCCCCTCTCTGCATTAGCGAATGCAAAAAAATCGAAAGAATACAATGATGAAGTGGCAATCCTGTGGTTCTTATGCATTTGGTGTAGTGTTACACATCAGAAAGAAAACTGCATCTTAGACATACAGGTGATCATGGTAATCAATTAAAAAAAAAAAAAAAAGACTATCCAACTATACTTTCCTCTTAAGTCAGGGCTATAATAAAACCAAAAACCCTGGATCATTAATCCTCTTTTAATATAGGCTATCATCATGGCTTTGAGTATGGAATGAGCCAGGTGGCTCTTCAGACGAGGGACCTCACAGACATGGGATGCCTGGCTCTTGCTTGAGTGCTGACCCTAAACGCAGCAGAGCCAAATCGAACTTCAGGTTTTTGCTCACTGAACTCGGGCGCAAAAACAACCAGCCAGAAGACCAGCCCAGATCCAAGAGCAGATGAATGGATAGTGAATTTTACCTACATCCACAAATCTCATTACATCAAAGGACTTGAGAAACTGGAGGCCGACACATAGTGATACTGTCAAAACAAGAAGTAGCAAGAATCTCAGAAAAAGTGGCTGTATTAACCTGCAGCAGAAACAAAATAATGCAGTGAGGTTTACATACCAATCTCAAGGTAATAGACAAATGCTGTCCCAATTAGCATTTCAGTTGCAGACCTTTTGTTTGTTAACTACTAAAGACTTAACTTACTCTTCAGAAACCAGGACGGTCCTTAGCAACCCTTTTCTTCTAAAAAGGCATCTGAAGGAGTGTTGTGTCCAACAAAAACGTAATGGAGAATCTAGTTGCAGTCTGCAAATCTGAACTGATGCTGCAGGCATCCGTTTGCCCGTGACTGAAGAAACTGTTTTGCCATCACGGAACATGTGATGGGATCTTTGACAATTACCTTCCCCACTCCTGGATAGGCATTTCAGCGCAAAAAAAGTGTCATATGAAAACTGCTTATTTCAATGGATTTTGGCTTCCACAGTTGACTGCAAAGATAGCCGTGGTTAACAACATATATTTAATAGAGAGAAAATATCATTACCCAGGAGTTTAACTGTGAACTTGATGAAAGCCGTAAGATACAATGTAAAATTTATTTTGGATGGAGAAATTTTGTGAGGTTTTGTTATCACATAAAATGAATTAATGAACATCACAACCTATAGGTGAACAGGCATCCAGAATCTCTTCCTAACCTTATAGCACTGCCAGGGGAAGGACCTGAGCTCTCACAGCTGCCAGACCAAGTCCTGCAGATCAGACTTCTGATGGAACTTTGACCCACCAGGAATATCTTTCTCCTTACGAGCAAAGCACAGACCTAGAAGAATATCCTGATTTTGTCAAAACCTAAAGCATGCTGAGGTCTCTTGCAAATTATGACCAAGAAATTATTTAGGTTCAAAATATGTTCAAAAATATGCTGAATGTATTACTGTTGCGTTATGAATGGATTTTTCTGACTTCTCTAAGGCACACCTATTGCCCAAGGCACACTTGAAAGAACGTGAAAAAACTTCCTATTAATACTGTACCTGAAAACCAGTCTTATCATTTACTTTAGTGCCACGAAGATTTTGGTTTTCATCTTTTCATTCTCAATGTGGGCATGCTTAGCAGAAGGCTCCGAGTACAAGTTTTCATTGTAGCAGAGCTCTCCGTAACGTTCACTGAAGAGGTTCGGTGATGCCCAAGAGACACACGCTCTCCTGCTCATTTAATACATGTTGCTGACCATTGACAGACTGAAGTTTAGGAACATAAATACTAAGCCGGGAGTGATTTGCTGCAGACATTGATTGTTGATTTTGTCCTCTGAATCTACTACTGAGTCTACAACTGAATCTACTGTTTCTGTGCAATGCATTTTTTTTTAAATAAATGCATAGAAAAAAAGAAGAGTCACTGTTTGCTCCAACAACAATCTTTCCTTTTTGTCTCTATCTAAAAACCAGAAGTCTAAGGGTAAGCGAATCTTTTGTCTGACAGGCCACACTTAACTATTGCAAAGTTACCTGAGAAGTTCAAGTTTCCTTTATTTCTACAGTTGCCAGACAGTTTTCCATCCCCTGTATGAAAATAACTTAGAATCTGTTTGGAGCTCTGAATACCCGATTTCTCTTTATGAATCCAATCCCACTGCCGTTACTAGTTTAGAATGGTGTCTAAGTAAATCTTGAAGATTTTTAAAATCAATGTCCCTTCCTTTTGGGATAAGAGCCTCTGAACTAATAGGTAGCTTAGGGGTGGGCAACTATCCTGGAAGAGTAGCATGTACCATCAGCATTCCTTTGGGAGGAACACACAGGAATGTCCTTCTCATCTGTCTCCCTGTATTACCAGCTTATTCTTCATGTTGACAGGAGACTGGTACAGGTCCCCAGAAAGATGCTCAGGAGCTTTCTCATACAGAGTCCTGCCAAGGTTGCTGTATTCGTGCACAACACCATTTTTCCTTATATCTTGAGACAGGCTTTAATAGATGCACTGCCTATTTGAGGTCATCAATAGTTACTTCTATAGTTACAATATCTACACAAATAGATCATTTGAACACAAGTCTTTAAATTCACTGAGATCTGAATGCTAAAGATATCCTTACTAGCCACACAGTGAGTATCTGAAGCATTTGAATCAAAAGAATTTTACGAGGAAACCTTATATTGGTAAATGAGTCACAAAACCTTCCGTGTCATGAATCTTATTGGCAAAACTATGGAAACAACTGTTTTTCCATATTGTTGGAAGTTCTGAAAAACCATAAAGAAATTCCCTTGATCCTGAATACTTTTAAAAATAAAACTAAAGAAAATGTCAAAGCTAGATGCTTTTGCAATTTGCTTTCCCTTCCCTACCTCTTTTTTTTGTTTGTTTGTTTTAGACAGAGGTGGTAAAACGGAAATGTTTACAGAATGCTTCCGGGTCGTGAAATCCACATTTTTCCCCTAGGAAATTTCAATCGACTCTTCTTTTTGATTTTCAGACTATGAAAAGTCAAGAAGGCCCTTTTTTATTTCATTCTGTATCGGATGTCCATGACGACAGGAGGTCTCTGCTCAGAGGCTGTGTTTTCCCCAGCTGAGTCTCCTTCTCCTTAGGAAGCTGAGGAGAAGGAACACAACTTGCTGCTGTCTCACCCAAGATGGTTACCTGGTTACTGGTTACCTTTTCCACTGCCTTTTTTTTTTCTGAAAGGAGGCAGCAGTCAGGGAAGATAGGAAGAACCAACTGTGGCATCAACTTCTATTTACTTCCAGCTTCAGTGCAAACTAACTGTTTCCACTGAACTTAGCAGCTGATAATATTTACTCAAAGTTTATTGTCTGCTTTCCAAGGATACAGCAAGGAGTGTTGACTACTAAGTACTAGGCATGATGGTCTTTAAAGAAAATTTCAGGAAGGCAGCAAATATGAAAAATGATGCCAGAAAGTATCTACTAATGGATTTCAACTTCCCATATTCTTTAATTTCTTTAGATGGTCCTTTGGTAAACCTGTAATACCAGACAGGATCTGGTTCAACAAAATCAACAACAGAGATGTTTACAGAGCAGTAGAGTCCAGCTCAAAACTTTCATTCAGGATTCCTATTAACTTCCCTGCTCAATCTTTTCAGGCCATACTTTGCACAGGATAATGACAAACTTTGCTCTGATTTAGAAAACTGCTCTGATTTTTAAAACACAGGAGTTACTTGAAAAGATAAAATAGTGTTTTTACAGATTATGAGGATTTTTTTCGTAATGTGAGTTTAACAGAACTAAAGCTTTTTTCATGGCAAACTATTTTCTGTTGATTTTGTGTTCTCTGTTTGCTCTCCTCACTCCCCTTGCCCCCAAGGCTCGTTGTACTTTCTCTTCAAGTACAAATCCAAACAATTACACCGTCGCAGCTCTGTTCCATTTACTGCTCAGCAGTTCCAGACTCAAAACGTCCATATTCTTCTGCTATAAGGAAAAAACTATAGTGACCCCAGGCCACAACATGCCTTCAAAGACCCTCTCCTTTCTACCTCCTCTTTCCACATGAAGGGGATGCACATCAGGCAATGAGCGAACGGAAGAGCCTCAGATAGGACAACACGTAGGTAGCCAAGACAGGTGTGTGTGATGCTCACCATGATCCTACAGCACTCCATCTGTAAAAGGTAGGCCCTAAGTGTAAATCATACCAGGAGGACTTTGTTTGAGAGGGAACTTCCTCATCTAGGAGGCTCTGCACTACCTCTGACTTACGTTCTCCCTGACAGGACAGTCCTGGATTGTGTTGCCAAAGCATGGGCAAGAACAGCACAGGACCTCATGGGAGACAGCTCCACTCTTTTAGAGACCCACAGGATTTGTAAGTGAGCTGCACAGATTGTTGCAGGGGCTGGAAAGGGGCATTTTTGCTGAAGTACGGCATTTGAGGAAGAAGTTCCCATTTTCGCGGGCACTTTGCCCTCAGTTTGAGTGGTTTTGTAAAATTGTTTTTTTTAACTTAACTTAATTTTCCCTCTAGAACAAGGCTGCTTGAAATCCAGTGAAAGATTTCCCCTCCTGGAAAAAGAGTTTGAAGATGCAGATGCAGATACTTCAAGCTACTTCAAGTGCTAAACGGTGACGGAAACTCGAGGAGCAGCACAGCCCAACCAGCTGCAGTAGCCTCTGGAGATCCAAGCTGAGAGGTCTGGAGCAGTCGGCATTCGTGTGTGTGGGGTGGAAGGGGCACTGAGGGACCAGGGGCCATGGTAGCAGAGGATTCAAGAGAAGGGACAGGCGAAGGTGAAGCTCAGGTAGGTTGGCTCTGGGGAAAAGCCCTATCTGGCAGAGTGGCCTGAGAGCAAGGAGGAGCCTAGGCAGACTGGTCAGGGAAAATGAGTAGTTTGGATGTTCAAAAGGCTTTGAAGTAGGGGATTTTGAGAAACTGACGTTCTGGAGCAAGAGAGAGAAGGAGGTAGGGAAGGAGCTGGAGGTATTGGGACTATGTGTCGCCTAAAGACATAAATCAGGAGGGGCTGGCTGTCCACAAAGGAGACTATCCCAACTAGTACCTCTGACCAGGACATGGGGGAGTACCTGCACATGGTACTTGGCACCCCTTCTTCATCTATAGCTGTTGGAAAGATGGTTGCCCATAAGAAAGGCCATTAAATGCTCTTCATAAATTGTGTTTCTCCTAAAGAGTACTTATAACTGGGCCAAGAAACTGGCTATCACCTATGCCACCGCAGCTCTCAAGGATTTTACCAGCCAGGAGATACGTGTTTTCAAGGCGGCTCCCAAGGACTGTCCTGACCCACAGCAGTCTTTTTAGGACAATGGTGCTGCCTCTGACCGTAACCTGAGGTCCAGGCCTCCCTCCCTCTTCGATACTCGACATCTCTCCCCTTACACTTCAGCACTAGCCTGTCTCCAAAGGCAAATGAATGCACATAAGGCAAGTAAGGCAAGTAGGTGAGACTAACTAGGATTAAACTGACTACAGGTCTGTGGTTCACTTCCCCGCAGCCTCTCATGTGTCAGTCTCCCTTCTGCAGCTCAGCTGAGAGAGTCCTGGCACAGGTACAATTTCCCGATATTAATTCAGGCACGTAAGACCTGATCCAAAGCCCACTAAAATAAACCAGAGCCTCACATTCACTTCATCCACATCGTAATGCAAATGTTAATAATTCACATACGTTTTAAGGTATGTTTTTTATCTGGATGTTAATTTGGTGTCTGAAATATTTCTCACTTGCAATTAACCATGAGCACAAATATTAGTTAAAAATCCGAATATTGGTGCCAGGATCACAAAGGGACAGGCAGCTGCTGTTACTAGAACACACAACAATGTATTTCAGTGAAAAAACAAACAATTTTTTTTTACAACCACCAAACATGCTCTACTGAGACCCTACAAAAAATCTTAGCAGAAGAAGAAGTCAAATTGAACTATAGTCTGTGAGATTTGTAGACAAATAGTGTATTCAAGAAGGAAATTATTTAATTGCCAAGGGATGTAACCAGTTTCTTCAAATTTTTAATCTGCTCTGTAGAAAGTAAAACAGACTGGGTATCTATATCTTCCACATAAACGCTAGCGTCTCACGCTGTTCGTCACTTTACATTTTCCTCCTTCATCAACAGTTACCACCTTCCTACTGAGTGAAAACTGGTCATATCATCTTCATCACCTGTCACTGTTTAATTTGCTGTCACTTTCACTAATAACACCTAACACCAAACAGTCTGGATGACACCCTCTCCCTGTTGAAATTAAAGAAAAATAGAACCCTCTTTCAGCAGGACCAGAATCTGCACTTCTAATCTCCCCAAGGTCTAGTAGTCCAGGGAACAAAAGTATAGAAAAACAGCTGGGTCTGTACATGCTGTGACTTCGCTGAACCCAGAAAACAGCATGGTCAGGCTTAGCCTTCTTATTTCTTTGTCTTTTTATTTCCCTCCTTTCTGTTTTACTCTTTAATTCCATATTTCCTGCCTACAACTTTTCCCACCTCAGGTCACTTGGTTGATCCCTGTCCATTTTTCCTCCCCCACATCTGAAATAGCTTTTCCAGAAACTGAAAATACTCAGCTGTTATTGACAACAGATGCTGTTTCTGCCAAGAATTAGGTTTTTTCCTTTTGTTTCATTCCCTCTCTTCTTTTTATCTGCCGGGGTCTTTTTTGTTTTGCTTGCCTCCTTTCCTGTCTGGTATCCTATTCTTTCACTTTTCTCTCTTCAAAACTGTTCTTCTCTCCCCTTTTCCCTTATTTCTACTTCCTTGCTTCCGCTGCTTATGTCCTGTTTCTCCCCTGGAGTATCTTAATTCCTTTCTTTTTCTGCATTTTCCCCTCTCTCCCAGCTTTACTCTCCTCACTCCTCTCTGCCTTCAGGTACCTGATGCAGCTGTACAGACATCTAACTGCTGCTCTGCCTGCAAATCCTGGGAGGAGCTGACCAGCCCAAAGCACTGATGTTGAGAGGAGCTGCATGTGTCCTGCAGCCAACAAACAATTCCCAGTCCGTCAGGGGCTGCCTCTTCCCACCCAGCCTATCTTCTCATGTCTGTCTGGAACAGAAGTCATTGTAAATAGTTACAGGCGAGCGAAACCATAAAATCATGGCAATGTTCTGTAAAAAGGCAACAATATTTAGGTAAAACATTTAATAATAAGCTCCGTAACTTAAGTATTTTTCTATAGTGCTCCATTCTCTGTCTACAGCTGTATTGCGCATTAGCACAAGCAAAATTAAAGTTAAAAGCTAGGCATTTCATAGCGGTGATGTGTTTTTAACCATTTTCATTGTTGCAAGTAAACACGGAAGCAATAATAATTCTCACTAACTCACTCATCTTTAAAAGTGAAATTCTTTCCAGCAATGCGGTAATGCTCTAACCCAGAACTTTTTAAAAAATTGAAAACACATACCATGTATTATATAAAATATATTATATTACACAATAAAGCACAGAGACATTTTAATCAACTCAATACTCTAGTGAAGTCTCAAGAGTCAAACAAATAACAGGAAGACAAACATTCCTCTGTCTAAATGCATTTTCTTCCCAGAACTACAAAAAACATGACACAGCACAGAGTTATCTGTGTCTCTCAGGGACAGACAAACATCATTTAAGCCTTACATTCAGAGTCACCATAATGGGCTCAACCCACTCCACGCTGAAATCAACTGGGATTTTTCCTACTGGTGTGAAAACTGACTGTGCCTCAAGAGGCTTTAATAGTGGCTTGTGTGCTGAGGCCCTACTGTAGGTGAGGATCACAGAGGCCAGAAAGTTCCAGCATTAACCTGAAAAAAGGAGATCAAAGTCAACAGAATTACTAACTTGCTTAGAGTTGAGCACCTGATTAAACACCAGATCAGAGCCAAAACACCCACCCCCCATGGTAAAGTCCTAAACCTCAGAGTGCACGGCAAGGTTCACAAGTCAGGAACGTCATTCCTCAACTTTTTAAACGATGATCGTTTAGTTGCTGTACTGTGAAAAATAATTTTACAAAAATGCATGAGGGCGTTCAAGTGTTACCTTCCCTCAGGAAATTTCCTGAAAAAAAAAAATCTGCTCTCCCTGCAGGTAAACAGCATTTTTCACCATGGCACAAAAGACAACCCGGGTGCCTTCTAGCCCCAGCATCACTTGCGCTGCAGAATCTGCATTTGTAGCACAAACTTTATAAATAACTCTGCTCATAGTGCGCAGACCGGCTCTTAGGATCCAAAATCACTTTCCTCCAGCCCTGACAACAGCAAAAACTAGTGTCTGTCAGAAAAGCGAGCACGTGTGATTTACCACATAATAAACAAGCTTAAAGAAAGAACCAGTGCTATTTTTACAGTTACATTTCAGAGGAGAATTATCGTATTTCGAGCTTCCCATAACACTCATTTTGTTTAAGAAATATAAATAGCCCCATTTCCAAAGTACTCCAAAGTGGTAGCGTGTGTATGGATATGTACGTGCGTACGTGTACATGCCTTTTTTTTAAGCAATGTATTACAAAAACCAATGATGTTCTTTTTAAAAATGCAGAAAAGTTATTTGCAAGTTCTAATTCTGAGTGTGATTCTCCTAGTTTCTTCAACACGCACTAAGCAGGTGGCTATGGCACTGTGCTGCTTGTATTTCTCACCAACCCATACTGTACCGTGCACAAGAGGAACGGTTAATCTCTTTCTAAAGACATGTGAATCTTTTGTGAATGACCTTTCATTAAACTTTAAATTCCAAATTACCAAGGTCACCATTGTTCCCAGAAAAGGTAATCCAAGTTTTAAAGCCCTTTTCTGTGTAATAATTTGTATCTATTTGCACACGTACTTAACTGTTAAGTTACTTTTAAGATTTCCTTTTGCAAATTAGTACCTTAAGAAACTCTTTGCAGATTTTCTCCCTTAAAATAAAATTTTACTGAATGAATGTCAACCTGTCATTGCAGCTTAGAGAAACTATGAGCAACAGGAACACGCCTGGAAATCTATAGTCTTGGGTATGTTTCTTTTGTTTCTTTGTTCATGTTTAAGAAGGCATTTGTACACTTAGGCAGCCTGATGAAATCTCAAAGTGATTAAGATTCAAAGATGGGCCTTCGTGACCTTTATGAATTCCCAGGAATATCATCCAAGACCCAAAATGAAAATATACCAATTGCATTCTGTATCACAGAGCATTTCAACATCTCCAACATTTTAACATTTTGAGTAAGTTCTAATGCCTGCTTGTAAATAAGAGAAATCGAAATGGTTTTGCTCCGATTTCACCGCCACCAAAGAACCCAATCAAGAGAAGCTAGTTACGACGCTGTCATTAAACACACATTAAAGTTGAGAAGGTGACAGTACGTTTTCATCCACTATGGTTAAGGGTCTCTGAAATACCATTCTCTGCACAGACGTGCAGACCTATTACAAATAAAAAAGTGGTATTTGTCGTATTTGGAGTCCCCCATAAGCCATTAAGTAAGTGCAACTTAGAATCTAATCTAGGTCTACTTAAAAGTGCGATCCTTTTGTGTACGCTCCCGCTTACAGGGGAAGCCAGCTCCCAGCACCAGGGCTATCAGATTCTTGCAGCATCCATGACACTTGTAAGCATTCAGTGGTCAGAACACCACTACATATCCTTCAAATGACATGGACCAGTGAAGCTGGAAGGTATCTTCACTGAACCAAGCCGGCTGGTATCTCAGCAATCCACCAGGACACGAGCCCCGGCGGCATGCCGAATCTCGACTGAGAAGGAGGTGGTGGGTTTTGCATTTTTGAAAGTCAACAGTTCTGAATATTGAAATGCAAAGGGTACGCACCAGCTACAACAGCGGTGTCTCAAAAATACTTTACACTACAAAATGCCGGTATTTGTTTTTTACTGTAGGATTTCGGAGTGAGAATCAGTTAGACAGCAAGGTGATAAGCATGACAAAACAGTAACAGAGTGAGCTAGCCAGAGATAATAAAAGAAGGCACAGCGTTTTCAAAGTTAAATCATCGGGGTACCTATCACATGAAGATATAAAGAATTCTCTGCATTAATCCTAAGAGAGCATATTATCTAAAATATATAACGTACTCGTTTTTCTTGCTGCTGTTAAGTCATTAATAATATCCACCTATTAGTTAAAAACCTGAATAATACAAAGTGTGCTTTGATTTCTGCGCTACCGTGCCACTGTACTTGGAAGATGGTATTATCTTTCCATTTTTGAATGAAATGAAGTATAAACGTATTTTAAAAGGAGAAAAATAAATATCCTCTTCATTTCGGGTATATTTACTGCTCATTAAACTACATGCTGTGCTTTCAGTTCCTAACACCAACCTCATATTGTCAATCTTTGACATCATGATTCATTACCTTATTAAATGAAAACTAACTGACATGTCATAGATGTAAGGACTATGAAGTCACAAGTTCCCATGCACAATAGGGACATCACCCGAACATCAGCAATGCCAGGGTGTGCATGAATAATGCAGTTATTTATGAAAACAATTAATTAGATTTAGGACTTGGATATTACAGCTTAAAACGCCCTGAAGACGCAACTCCTTGTTAAGGGGTAACATTGTGGGGAAAAAAATAAATAATTATGGCCTGTAATAAATAATTACAACAGATTCCCGAAGCGCGGGCTCCCGCACGCACGGTGAAGCCTCGCAGTCACGCGTTAGCCCCACGGACCAGGCGCGACGGCTGAGGGAGCTGCG
>NW_009192181.1:98384-100434 GCF_000690835.1 Fulmarus glacialis | reverse complement strand
GGCCTTCCTGCTTGGGGCTTCATCTCGCTGCATACGAGCTGGGAGGCCCTTCGGCCTCTGCTCCGGCCCCGCTCGCTCCTCCCCTGGGCCGTTAAGTTACCGAGCAGAGAGCTGCAAAGCCGGGAAGGGAGGTCGGCAGCCCGTCCCAGAGTGCGATCGTCTTCGTCTTGTGTCCCGTCTGGTGGTAACAGCCTGCTGCGGCTTCCGTTGGCTGGTCATGGGCTGCTGGGTTTGGGAATCACCCAGCCAAAGCCCGGGGCGGTGAAGTTCAGGGATAGGAAGAGCCCGCTCACTGCCAGGCTTTCAGATGTTTACGTTTGCATGCTTTATTTTCCACCAGTGAACTTCAGCCATGTGCAGTTTGAGGATAGTGATTATTTTTCTGCACTTCTGGATGTGTTACACCCGTATTAGTGTTGTTTCCCTGACCAAGCTCATACGTCCGTAAGTCATAGGGACATTAACAGTAAAAATGTCGTGGTGACTTACACAGCGCGCTTTGCCTCTCACATGCTCTTTGTCCACATACTGTAAAGTGCATATAATCGTATTTCTGCCTACAGGAGGCATGAGACCTATGCCATGTCTGAACATCTCTATTTTTAAGTCAATATGAAAGGGAAGTGATTTTTCAGAAGAGTTTTGGTTGTGGACTATAGAACTATTTGTGACAAGCAGCCATCTGTATGCCCGAGTAAAACTTTGAATGAGAATTAAGTGAGCAAAAGTTTCTCATGTGTGTTTGAAGGTCTCTTGTAATGAAAAAACAGTGGAAAACCTACTAGGTGTTTTTGAGTACAGCTGAGTTTACCAACTGTAGCTCTCTTACAAGATTTCAGTAACTGCTGTCAGTTTCACTTAGTAGTGTATGTGGCTAAAGCAAAAATTTTAATCCTGAGTTAAGATATAACCTTGTTTGTTGCTTTTCACCTAATAATTAACCGTATCTCTAGTATAAGACAGAAATTGAAAGGGTGATACTGTGTGCGCCATGTGTAGGGATGCACACTGAAACAATGTGTGTCTAATTGTTGTTGGAATTTGTACTTTGAACAGTGTTGTGGAGGAAGTGATAGTAGTTTGAATGAGATTGATGTCTTCTGTAATGTAGAAGTCATGCAGATATTCTCCAAAATTTCTGCACTTAGGCACACAAAGGTATTAAGTGTTTATTTTCACTGGATTCTCTACAGTGATATCTGAGCAGTATCCAGGTTATGGAACTTCCTATAATAAAGGTTTTAATGTTTCTCTTTGATAATTTTTTCCCCCTATTTATACTTTTTGGTTTTTTAAGGTGATTACTTTGGCTATTGCAAGTTGCTGATGGTGGATTAGTAGAATATGGATTGTTAACGTAATGAGAGGTATGCTGTCATATTTCTCAAATTATATATAATTTTGTTTTGGTTTTTTTATTCACTTGATGTTCATGGGAAGTCTGATCTCTTGTGAGTGTGTTGCATAGTCATTTAAGGTAGGATTTGTTTCACTTAACTTTGACTGTCTAAAAGCTAGGTATCTAGTCAAAGGTGATTTCGTGAACATCTGAGCTCATGATGTGACAACTGAAAGGAGAAAGCCTTGCTCCTCCTCCTGCCTATTTACTTGGCTCTTTGTTCCTTTTCCTAGCCAGTACCAGCTGCCTACTTTCACTGATGATGTAGCTTGTTGGATTTTTCCATGAGCTAACGTGACTCACTGACCTCACAGAAAACCTGTTGAGTGTTTTCTGTTTGTTTAAGTGTGTTGACTTCTTGAGTTAAATCAGTTCATTGAAGGGTCTGATAAAAGACAAATCTAGGAATGGAGATGAAGAAAGGAGGAGTGGAACCTCCCATTCCTGGTGACAGTGAGTTCTTGTATTGGATTACACTTTTTCATTAGTCCATTATCTAGTCTTACTGTAGACTCTTAAGCAGGGATGAGAGGGGTAGTGTTTGAAGAGTCACTTTCATGAGGCTGTGCTTCCTTTGAGTGTCTTACTTATTCTTTCAGGCAAATAGTTTATTGTTTCACAAGACCTTGGCTGATTGGATTAGAAAAAAGA
>NW_009192181.1:92751-98372 GCF_000690835.1 Fulmarus glacialis | reverse complement strand
AGGTCTAGAGTTCTGACAGAAGCAGGCAAATGGGTTAAACCATACATTGTGTGAAACAGCTGTTTGGCTTGAACAAAACATGGCACAAGGCTAAATACTAGTTAGTTTTTTCATCAATAGTTGCAAAATTACATTCATTTTATCATCTAACTGTTTAAAACTGTGTTCAAATATGATAAATTTATGTGTTTTAAGTGTGGCTGTGGTATGGAAAGCAGAGCCATGAGTGAATTATGTATGTCACTCAATACATGCTGAAATAATGTAATTTGGTTATGCCGGGTAGGCTAGAAGGAAGCCTTGTTGTTGTAAACAACATAAAATAAAAATTGTAATATAAATAAATAAAATTATATCTTCATATTTTTCTCTAACTGCAAGTATTCTTACCATTTTAAGTGCTTGTAGCAAACAAAAAGTAAAAATAATATAGCTGAAAAATCCTGTAAAAGAAGAAAAGCCCTTTCAACGATGTGTAGATATAAAGGAGAGATGTGAAGTTGGTCTTTAAGCAATGTTTCTCTCTGTATGAAAATAAACAATTGGAGAAGAAAGGCAAAACAAAGGTGATTCTTGGAAGTGTAATTGAGTTACTTCACTTAGCTAGATATTTATTCTACAATAAATATTGCTGTTTTAGCTGCTGAGTGTGCATTTCCTAGGTTTCAGGACTCTGTACCAGTACCTTTATATGTATACCTGCACAAAATGATGTTAAGATTTCATAGTATGAATTTGGGGCAACTGATACAAGTTTGCAGTTCTGTAACATGAAAAAATTTGGCAAATATATAGGTGGAGAATTTATTTTAGATATGATGCTGTTTTAGTTTGTTTCAAGTATGTTTTATCGTTCTCTACTTCTTGAACAGTTCTCTAAGAGAGGAAGAAATTTTAACTAGTGTTCCTTTAAAGTATTTCTCAAAAATTATGGGTGTAGTCTTGTGTAATTTTGAAGATTATTTAAGGTCTGTTCATTGACTATGAGCAAGTACTGTAAGCCATTAGCACAGAAGAAATTCTTGTTAGTAATATACCCTAGATATTTGTAGCCCTAAACGATCTTGATTATTGATAGTTCACTGCCAGAAATTATTTTATGATTTGGGGGGAAAAAAAGTTTTTTATTTCTAAGAATGTGAGTAGGTTAAATATTACAAGTTGCTATTAATGATTTCAAGGAAAGAGCTCTCGTGAAGTAATGAAATCTCTGTTGTTGTAGTTTGTTCCACAGTTGTCACCAGGAATGCAAATAATGAAATTTGCCACTAGATGTCCCTGCAAGCCAAAATAGTTTTGTTTCCTTAAATATATACTGCTTAGGTTTTTGCAGTCTGAAACAATTGTTTTGTAAGCTACAATTTTTTCCCTCTGTTCTTTCCTTTTTTCTTTTTCATCAATCTTCATGCAGATGACCAGATGTATGTCTTGCTTTATAATTTGTGCACTTTTTGGTAGTAGCAAAAGCTGTGAGGAGCGAAAATACTTCCCACTTGCAGCAGCTTGGAATTGAGAGTACAAAAGGTTGCATTTCCATTTATCTTTTTCTTTTGGTTGATTTGCTCTCAGAAAATGCTGTGGTTTTTTGGTGTCTTTGACTTTATATCTGTTATGCCACTTCAGAAATACTTCTTACTCAAGTAAGCTGCAGGATTCAGACCCAACTTTAAATCCTGTGTTCCTAATTCTGAGCTTTGGCTTACAGTTTGATAGTTATGTTTGGTATCTGTAGCTTATGAAAGCAAAGACCTGAGACAGAGAAAAGTACTATTGCCTTGTGGTTGTTTTTTGGTTTGGTGTGGTGTGTTTGGTGTTTTGGGTTTTTTTGTGTTTGGTTGTGGGTGTATTGTGTTTTGGGGTTTTTTTTGTTTGTTTTTGTTATTTTTTTTTTTTCCCCCCAGTGATCATGATAACCCTGTTGGTATGCTTAGAAATTCTTAGGGATGTGCTGCCTTGGGTTTTCTCTGTGTACCAGAACTTTCTGTCCTCTCAAATGGTTTATTGTCCTTAGGATCACTGACCAATTCTCCTCATACAGCTGTTGGTTTAACAATTGAAAATGTCTTCATATTGAGTTTGGAAATTGCTGTTGTCCTTTGTTTCTCAACAACCAACAAAATTCAGGAATGAAAAGTAGGTACTGTATTGATTAGAAGGTTCTTCAGAACTTGTGCTATTAATGTTTGAAATTGGTTGTGCATATAGGACAGTCACTGAGGAGAATGTTCTTTATTCTGATTTCTTCCCTCTTATTCTTTCAGCAAATTTGGGTAACGAAGAATACAAAGTTGCTGTTGTCACTTTGCTTATACTAATCTTGTAACTCTGGTAGATTTTCCTCTGACCTTTTCCCATCTTAGTGGTGGAGGAAGGAAAAATGGGAAAGAAAACATAAATGTAAGACTTTCTTGACATTATTATGTCTTTTGGTGGAATGGGCACTGATGTGCAACATCTATTTTCCTATATGGAATACAGATTTTCATCTTGGTTATAGTTCAGGGTTTTATAAAATTAAATGGTAAGTGTTTAAGATAGATCCATGAAAGATTTAAAGACTGGAATGGTAGAAAACATTATCTATTTGACTGTATATGTAAAGAAGGTGAGGTATTTGCAGTTTTTCTGTTTGAGTTTTACTTTTTACAAAGTTACACTTTGTAACTTTGAATTACACTTTGTACACTGCAACCATGGAGTTCTTAGGCATCAGTCCAGTTATGCCAAATGCTAAAATGGCAGAATAGTTGGTTTCAAAGCTTTGTAACTTCCCTAAAATTCAGTTATAGTCCTCCCTCCCCCAGATCCTTTAGAAGTGTCAGTAATGATCAGATTAATACATCTTGCTTCTAATATCGAAAAGAACTAATGAGGCATATTAGAATGCTTCCTCATTTCTCAGCATCTGTCAATTTGCAGCTTTCTCACACCAATCTGATATTGTCACATTTAGCAAAACTCTTTCTGGAAAGGTCACAAGAAACCACAAAGTAAACTTTGAAAATGAGGAAGTGACATGTATCAAGGACATATTTCAGGGCTGAACTTTGGGCAGGTATCTTCCAGACTGTCCATGAAACCTTAACTCTTCTCCAGAGAGGGCTTGACAGGAATTCAAAAGTGAGAATTATCTGCTCTTCTTCCAGCTGAAATGATGGTGTATTGAGTAGTACAGCTTGTTAGGATAGTGTGACAGACTGTGATGGTGATAACTAGCAGTAAAAGCTGTATATGTCTGATCTCTTTGGCCTCTGCTTGAACTCTGGCTAACAAGGCATAATTAGGGCATTACTAGCATCATAGTTTGATTCTCAGTGTACAGCATAAGTAATCTGTCAGATAGAAGTGCTTGTGCTTATTTTGTATTGACTCAATCTCCAAATTCAAGTTTATTCTGTGCCCCTGGAAGGGCTGTTACTTTTCAGGGCAGGCAGAATGAGCAGAGAAGAATTGCCCTTTCAGTAGAGGTTTCTAACCTGGGTTACAGCAGAGCCAGGATTCTTCTGTACTGAAAGCAAAAGCAGCGTGTGAAATCTTTGAACTGTGAATGTACTTGATTGCTAACTACATGTCCTTGTATTTGTTCAGGTGACTTGATCTTCTGGGATGTCAGCAGAAAAAGTGGATGGCGTTGTAGATTAGTTATAAGTTAATTTTTATTTTGGGCTCTCCATACTCATCGTGAACAGTTATAAAATGGATGCTTTGGGCAGTCTCCTTCCTCCTGTGGTTGGAAATGGTGATATGGCTAATTCACAAGAATTACAAAAACTTCTGATTGATGAAAAAATGCGATGTGAACACCATAAAGCAAATTATCAAACTATAAAGGCAGAACATCTAAGGTACACTAATTTAAACAGGTTTCTTCATTTGAGCTGTTAAAAGGTGAAGCTAAATGTTAGATGGAAGAGATTTGTGTGTGTGTGTGTGTGTGTTAGCTATTTCTGTATTTAAGAACAGATTTGAGTGTTGTTCATGTTAGAAAATAAACAATTCAAAATACCTTAAGACATTGCAGGTTAGGTTTCTGAAGTATTTTTTATGCTTGTAAATATGGGATAACATTTCAGTATATTACAGGAAAAGGATATTAGTAGCTTAGTTCTAACTTGATATTTGTATGTTTGCTTCTGCATGTGAGTTTTTTGAGCTTTAAGATCTTATTTTAAAGGATAAATATAAAATAAATATGTATTTTATCTTGCAGATTACAAGAGGAATATACAAAATCACAAGATGAACTGAAGCGGTTGTTAGTTGAAAAGCAGACTGTACATGACAAATTTCAGTTTCTTCTTGCTGAATATCGAGAGGAGTTGCTGGGTAAAACACAAGAGCTGGAAAAACTGAAGATGCAGGTGAGATAATTTACTGGCAGGACTTACTATGAATTTTAGTCCTGTAATAGGGCCATGCTTATATTTCTGTTTATGTGACATGTATATACCTAGCTTGAATATATTTCAGATATCTTGAAATTCACCCAATCTGAGTAATGTTTCTTCTCTAGAGTGACTATGGGACGAAATGATTGTTTTCTTGTTTAACTGAATCTTCCAAATCCTGTTTTTATGTGCTATGTTAATAGTGAGTCCCTCAGTCTCTCTCTGTGCATACTCTCCTGTTATGGGGAGAATCATCTGCCCTGGAGGATAACTTAGATGCCTAAACCTGTTGGGATAAGTGACTGGAAAAATACGTATTTGTTTCTCTTTGTGATGACAGCTTTCCCCATCTTAAAGGCAAACAAAAAACCAAACAAAACCTCCAACATTTAAGATAACTTGGATGACACTTTCTATAACTGCTTGTTTCCTTAAACTAATGCAGGACATAGTTCTTAGGAAACAAATATAGCATCTAACAAAGGATCCCAGACTCCGAATGGAGATGTGCCTCGGTACCATAACTAGAATTAGTTTTCAGGGACTTCAGGGTACAGATAAGTGGAAGAAAAGTAGAATAAATTAGAATATGTCACAGGTTGTGGATGAAATTTTTTTTAATACTTTTTCTTGGTAGATAGTTTGCTGTATTAACCATACCCAAGAAAACTTTACAGAATACCATGCAGTATGGAGCTTAAGGCAGGGAATCTTTCCTGATCTTAGTTTCATTTCAAACCAGTACCCAGGTATCTGTTGGAGAACATGTATCTAATGTGTTTTTCAAAAAAATGGTTTGGCATTGCTCATTTTGATTCTTTGGGGTTGGCTCACTTACTGTTTAAGTTTTTCCAAATGCTAATTCTTTATCTCTTATGTGAGACCACTTTTCCTTCCCCCCCTGCCCCACAAAGGAGATAAATCTTTTGGCAATTCAGCTTAACATCTGTATTGCTTCTACCAGTAAATACTGACATTTTAAATGCTTCTGTTATCTTCCCAGAATATTTTTAGTTCACTAATATAATGATTTTTTTGCTTCTGTAACTACCACTGAAAATTCTTTAGAAAAACATACAAAATTAAGCAGGATTCCTAAAACAATATTTGAAATACTTTATTCCTGACTATTTGTCCTATTACAGTGTAAATGAATAAATATGACTAGTTATTTATGATACCTTTCTGTCTTAAGGTGCTAACTCCTCAAAAATTAGAACTATTAAAAGCACA
>NW_009192181.1:70337-92720 GCF_000690835.1 Fulmarus glacialis | reverse complement strand
AATTGGAATCTCCTATGACAGAACGTTATCGGAAGCTAGAAAATGTAAGTACTAATTATTGAAATTCTGTTTCATTTAGAGTAGTGGTCACCAGTTTATAGTTGTTCCTAAAACCTTAGAAATTAAAACTGAAAGGGGAGCAAAGTATGACATTCTTTGGTACTGTCCAGTACTGTTGTCCCAGCCAGCAAAGGTTGAAACCCTAGATGAGGGAGTAGGAGGGATTCAGTTCATCAAATATAACTTATGAAATGATAGGAAGATTGCATGGCATTTGAAGGAAATAAATCTGAAAACTTCTCTGATGTTTTTGTCTTTTTGTCTAACTTAGGAAGTAGAAAAATACAGAACAGAATATAACAAACTTCGTTATGAACATACTTTTCTGAAATCAGAATTTGAACATCAAAAGGAAGAACATGCACGTATTTTAGAAGAGAAGAAAATAAAATATGATGCTGAGGTATGTACATTTTAAGCTACTGCAAAATTCTATCTGATGACAAAGCTGCTTGAACATTGTGAAAATGTTGGTACTTGATGGGTTGTCAGTTTGACACCATTTCATAATGTAGTGTTTGTTTCCGTTCTCTTAATTCTCAGAACACTTTTATGACTTAGCCTAAAGCTATTTCTGTAGGTTTTTTCAGTCACGTGTTGCAATATGATTTGTGCTATTATAAGTAAGAATAGACTTGCCTTCTGATAAATGACAGCTAGTAGCTTTGCTTAATGCTTTTTTTAATCGCATTTATGATGGAATTTGAGACATTACGCTAATCTTAAATTAATAAGTTATCTGAGCAACTGATGTAAGTTTAGATTTTAAATTACTTATGTGGCAACTAATCCAAGAAGAAGGCAGCAGAAAATATTGTTAATATCAGACAAGGGTACATTTTGCGACTAAGTTGGATCATGACAGTGGTGGTGAAAAAGATGCTGAAAATTTTGGTAACTTTATTTCAGTTGTATTAACTCTTGAATAAACCATTCATGAATTTTCTGTTTCAGAATTGGACTTTGAAAAATGTAGCTAAATAAATTGCCAGCTTATTTATTTTTTAACTATATGCAGCAGTGTAAATGAGTGTTGCATATGTCATTTGCATATTAATTTAAGTATTTGTCTGGGAGCATGTATCGGAAGATGTCAGATTTGAATGTATTAGTCCAAGCATGAGACACAAATCAAAGCAATCATCGCCTTCAAAGTCAATCCAAATTTGCAAATGCAATGCATTAAAAACAGAACAGTTGTCCTTCCTGGAACTAAACCCACATGCTGCTTTACAGCCTGCCTCTCTTGTGGGCTTGTTGAGTTTGTGCTAGTCCTGCAGCTAATGAAGAAAATGAAACTACCTTGAGCCCAGGGGCAATGTGATCTAGTTTCTCTGTCTTAGAGCCTTTTTAACCTTCCATGCCATTTAGCGCAAGGACGCTACAAAAACATCCTAATTCTTAAATGGTGGCTTGTGCATGTCATGCAGTAAGTGTTTGAATCCCCTCATAAAAGGGATTTGGAGGGCTTTTGCTGCCGAAATTGGCTTTGCTCCATAGAAATTACTGATGCAACTTCTAAAAGCACTGCTGCAGATCAGAGTTTGGACTAGTCTCCAAATATCAAGAGAACTCTTACATACCTTAGTTTCTCACTCTTTTGACCCCAATTTTACGTTCAGTCTACGTAACTCATTTTGAAACACTAGAATCTCTATATTTATATGTTTGTTAGTTACAGTCTTGAGATTAGTTTGTAGAATTTGTACTACCTTGTAACAGAAAGTTGGTTTTTTTTTTTTTTTTTGCTTTATTTTCTGTCTGACAGGGCCAAATCATGTTGGCTGTCTTGTGTTACTAGCAGATTTGAGTTCTGTTGTAGTTATAGAATTGTGGAATCATAACGTAAGTTCGAAGATACCTCCTTCTAGTCCAACATCCTGCTTAAAATATTGAAGTGTAATGATATCGGGTTGCTCGGGGCCATCTGTGAGGATGGTGATTCCACAATCTTTCTGGGCAAACTATTCCAGTATTTAACCATCTTCAAGGTAAACTTTTTTCCTAACATCTAATTGGAATTTCACATGTTCCAGCTTGTGTCCGTTGCCTCTCTTCCCATCACCATGCATCTCTGAGAAGAGATCCATCTTCTCTGTATCCTTTTGTCATGTGTACAGAGGAATAACGTCTCCCCTGAGCCTTCTCTTCTCCAAGCTGAAGAGGCGTCATTCTCTCAACCTGTCCTTATATGTCATGTTCTCCAACGCCCTGACTGTCTTGGTGGCCATCCACTGGACTTGCTCCAGTCTGTCATTATTCTTTGTGTACTGGACGCAGACTCCAGATGCAGTCTTACAGGCACTGGAAGGGGACAAAGGATTACTTCCCTGGATCTGCTAGCTATCCTTCTGCCAATCTGCCAGGATGCAGTTGGTCATCTTTGCTGCAAGGGTACTCTGCTTATTAGTGTTCAACTTGTTGTCCGCTAGAACCCCCAGATCCTTTTCCATGGAGCTGCTTCCTAGCAGTTGCCCCAGCCTGTCCTGTTGCATTGGGTTACTCCATCCCAGGTGCATGATGTTGTACTTGCTCTTGTTGAAGAGGTTCCAGTCAGCCCATTCCTTCAGCCTGTCCAGATCCCTCTGAATAGCAGTTCTACTTTCCAGCACATTGACCATTTTCCCCCAGTTTGGTGTCATCCGCAAGCTTGCTGAAAATGTATTGCATCCCATCATCCAGGTCACTAATGAGGACAGGTCAATCAGTATTGGACCCTGTACTGATCTCAAAAAGACCCTGGTAGTTACAGTTAGCTAGCTGGGCTTTGCACCACTGATCATTACTCTCTGAGCCTGGCAGCCCAGCCAGTTTTCCACCCATTTTATCATCCACTTACTCAGCTCACATCTCACCAATTTGGTGAGAGAAAAGACTGTGGAAGACTGTATCAAAGGCCTTGTTAAAGTCAAGGTATATGAGATCCACTGCCCTCTCTTTGTCTGCAGTGCCAGTCACCTCTTTCTAGAAAGCAGAGAAGTAGGTCAGGCATGATTTGCCCTTGGTAAACCCTGCTTTCCACCACCTTGTCTTTCATGCATTTAGAAATAGCTTTTAAGAGGTTTTGCTTCATAACCTTCACAGAGACTGATGTGAAGCTGACTGTCCTGTAGTTATCTGGATCCTTCTTCTTGACCTTTCTGCTCTTGATGATGGATGTGCTGTCTGCCTCTTTTCAGTCATCAGGAACCTTCTCTGATTGCCATGACTTTTCAAAGGTGATAGAGAACAGCCTTGCAATGATATCAGTGAGCTCCTTCAAAAGGCTTTGATCCATTCTAAGGACTTGAGTGTGTTCAGTGGATTAAATTGTCCCTTACATTTTCTTCCTCTACTATGGGTACTGCTTTACTCCCACAGACTGCTAAGGGGCTCAGGGACATCTGAGGCCTGAGAACAAACCTTATCAGTGAAAACTGAAGCAAAAAAGACATTGAAGAATGGGTCTGTTGATTTTCCTAGTCTAAGAAAGAGAATAAATGTGAATGTAATTTCTTAGTATTTTTAATGCACACTGCTGCTCTTTCCTGAATTGTCAACTGCTGTATTTGTTGCTGCCTGATACCTAACCAATGTAAAAGCTTTTATTTTTCTTATTAACATTATCAGATTGCAAGGTTGGATAAAGATAAAGAAGAACTCCATAATCAGCTCCTTAGTGTTGATCCCACGAGGGACAATAAACGCGTGGAGGCACTCTCTAGAGAAAAGGCACAACTGTATCAGAAATTAAAAGGTTTAGAAGCAGAAGTAGCAGAACTAAGAGCAGAAAGAGACAATTGTGGTGTGCAAGCAGAAAATGTTCAAAGAGTACAAGTACGACAGTTAGCTGAGATGCAGGCTATGACAAGGTCTCTAGAGGTAAGACTGATTTTTTTTTTTTCTTTTTTTTTTTCCTCTTTCCAAATTTTGCTTCCTTGTAGAGTGTAGTGAGAATAACGCTTGGCCTGATAGAACTGTCGCTGAAGTCACTGATAATTTTGCCATTGACTCCACAATTAGAATTTGTACATTTCAGATTTAAAAACAAATTGTAAGTACATTGGGAGTCATGTACTGCCAATTCAACTTTGGAAAGGTGGAGAGCTCAACTGAGAGATTCTGTTGAATGATCTCTTTTCTAAATACGCGAGTGCTACGTTTGTGATGTTTGCAGTCAGTAAGATGTTCATGTCAGCATTTGTCACTTGGCTGGAGTTAGAAACTGATGACAATATGTTAATAGTCTGCTACAATAAATTTTTTTATTCTTTTCAAAAATGTCATATGATACTCCCCTATTTCTTTAATCCTTTCCTTGTGTGTAGTCATCTTTCTTGCCTACCTGTGTCTCTCCTTTCTCCAATACATTACTGCAATTGTTTAGTTCTTGGCTGTTGCTCTCCCTTAAAGAACCTTTGGTATTTCTGGCCTGTTGTATGTTTCCCAGGGTTCCACTGTATTCCTCATCTGTGGTCTTCAGTCCTCCTGTCAGTTCTTGCTATCTCTCTAGGTAGCGAGTCTTTCCATGTAGATTTCTCGCACAGTTGCAGCATACAGATAGACGGTTCATTTTCCTTTTTACTGTTATCAGTGCTGTATACCGTTGTTACAAAATGCTCTGATCACAACTTAGAAAGAAAAGTGCTGTAATATTCTTAATTTAGAAAATTTTTTTAAAAGTCCTGCTGGAAATAGGTCAGTTCAGAAAAAGGAAGGTGAAATCATAGCTTAGATTACCTTTTTGATACTTAGTAAAGCTCAGGATCTTGAGTCTATAATACACACAGTAATTGCATTTTATTTCCTCTCCATGATGTTAATTCTTCTGTTAGTGTAACTGTATAGGCCAACATATGACATCTTTTTGAGCACCACTTACAGTCATACTGGTGTTTACAGCCCAGTAATTTACTGATAGGAATACCTGCTGCCTCCTAAGTCAGATTACCTCTGCCTCTTGTGAAGTAGGATTGAAAATGTGTGTCATTCTGTGCAGGCAGTGTTAGTAAAAACAGTTGTGACTTTTGAATAAAATGCCAGACCCTTGTATTGGAACATACTGTTGAGCAAAGATAAATATTTATATATTACTATATAATATAAAAGGTCAGTAATATCTGAAAACCCAGATCAATTAAACCTTTCAAGTGAATAGCAAGAGACAGCCCTGCTCCAAAAATCTGACAAATACATCCTTTATTCAAGGCGGAAAAGAAGTCTGCTGAACTACAGATTGATCGAATTGAGAAGGAACTACGGATGAGTCATGAGCAAAACATTCTCTTAACTAGTAAACTTCACAAATCTGAACGAGAAGTCAATTCTTTAGCTGCTAAAGTAAGTGCTTTTATGGTATCTGAAATACATTTTTCATATCTTGTTATGTTTAAGTTTTTCGTAACTTTATTAAGAATAAAGTAACATTGTCTTCTGCTGTGACTTAAAATGGGTTTGGATTTTTTTTTCCCAGTTTCAGTTGGAGGATATAGAATATGTGACTTTACAGGAAAAACATCATCCCTAAAAGTATCTCTAAAGACTGAGGTTATGCTCTTTTTATTTGATTTTCTAGATCTTTTTTCTGAACAGAACAGGGCTCGAAGAGGTGTCTTTATATTCATGTTTTTAGTACTCATGAAAACAGCCAGCCTTATTTGACAGAAACAAGCATTGCTCTTTCATAGTGTGTAAAGTGCAATAGAGCTTCAAATTGATTTTTTCTTTCTTTTTTTTTTTTAAATGGAGCTATGGCTTCTGGAGATATTAAAAATATGCTCAATGGGCTATGTTAGCTACAGGAAGCAAGCTGCATTGGAATCACTTGCGGAGATTTAGGTTATATTAGAAGCAGGATAGTCACATTAGCATAGCGTTCTTCTTGGGCTAATGCCAGCATAGCTTGTACAGAAAAATTTCTGTACAGCACTGCATCATATCATTTTAAGTAGATCATTGTCTTGCAACATGTTTGAGTATCTTAGTCGTTCGGTTGGCACCAGATCTTAGAGGTTTTGTTCTGTGTTTGTATGCCTTTTTTTTTTTGTGATCTTAGAGACATTTCTAGAAAAATACTTAAGAAAAAAAAGATCAGAAGGCTTCTAGTTTAGAGAAAACCTGAAAGTGCTTAAGAAACTTGACATCACTGTTTAGTATTTCAGCATAATTACTTAGTATGGATGCCAGATTCAGAGTTTTACCTGGTTGCAGTGACTCCTCAGCTACGTAACTTAAAAAAGACAGATCCTTTATGAAATTTCATATGTAATTATTTGAATAAACAAGAAAAATCAAAACACTAGTAAACTGTTTTACCTTCAAATGTTGCAGAATAGTTACATTGCTTTATGTAAATTTGAGTGAGGAAATAGTTACTTGGGTAAATACTAGCTTTTTGCTGTTTCTTATTCCCTCTTTTCTGGAGAGGATACCTGGTAATAAATTTTTACCGCATCTGTCAGTTCCTGGTAGCAAATTTAATCCCCTGTGTTTTCTTACCTTTCTGGAGAGGCTTTAGTTAGTTCTGAGCTAACTGTAAAGCCAGTAACTTTGGTCTTGTATATCTAGCTGGATGCAGAATTATTTTAAGCTCTCTATTGTCTTAAAGCTATCCTGCATTTCTGAATATACTTTCCAAAATAACACTGACATGCGCTTTGTATGGATATGGCAGTTAATATTGTCATAATATGCCTCAAGAAGGATACAAGAAGGAAGAAAACTTTAACTTCTACTATAGTTGTTCTTTAACAATCTCAGATTTCATTCAAAACAGGCTTTACAGTGCACATTTATGAGTGTGAAGTATTTCATTTTGGTCCTTAATCCAAAAAAGTTCTAATTTACTGTAAGAATAGGATATACCTATACCAGTATTTAAAACCTCTTTATACAACATGTCATACTTGTCTCACATGAATAATAAATAGGAGGGGAAAACTTCTGTTAAACATTTTTTAATCAACTGTTTATCAGAATATATAGAAGATTGTTACGGTCTTTACTTTTTCTATCAAGTGGTGTTCTCTGCTCGCCTCCAGAAGGAGGAGAAAATTAAAATGTTTGGTGGTGTTTCTTGAAGGGAGGAAAGTAGAAACTAATTTCTATACTAACCTCCACCCCTTTCTGTATCCACTCAAACTTATTCCTGAGCACAGGTGCACGCATTTGTCTTCTGGATTTTGTGCCTTAAAAAAGCTACCTTAAATCTTTGCAAGTTGCCCTGAAATGTTCTCAATTTAGTATTTAAGCAACCAAATCCACCGTGTAGTTACTTAATAAGCTACTATGTCATTCTTAACCTTTTGCCACTTGTATATGCTAGCAGGTTGTAATTACATTTGTCATTGTGAATGGATTTTCATTATAAGTGCTTTCCTCTAGATGTTTAATTCTCATTGACCGTATAATTACTGCGTACAAATGCCTAAACTATAGAAAGTTTCCATGCAAGCAGTAATTGTCTTTGATTTTATGTTCTTAAAGCTCCTGTTTTTATGAGGCTATTTGATGTGTATGTCACAGCTGTAGAGCTGCACTTTAACACTACGAAGACCTGGATTTTGAGAAAGTAGTGTAGCACTCCAGGAGGTCGGGGACTATAAGTAGTTACCAAGTTGAAATTACTTGGGGGAGCAATTGATAATCTGGTTTTGCATATCACTGTTTTGTTTTACTTAGGGATATTAAATGTAACTTTATTTTAGCTTGACTCTGAGGGATCTTTAGTTGGAAGTGAAGTATGTGTAAACTGACATGCTACTGCTTGAGTTAACGAGGCATCAGGGTCTTATGCAATTTGGATCAGTGTCATAGCAAGATATTTCCAGTGAGTAGTCTTTTCAGAAATACCCCAATATTCGGAGGCTAGCTTGTAGAATGTATAGTATTTACTCAGAAACCAAGTTTTCACAGGCAATCCTGCGCATCTGTGCATGTGTCACCAAGGCTTCTTAAAAGAGTAACTTTTCTACACTGTAGCTTGTAATAACTGGCTGGTTAAAGACGAAATACATGTCAACAGTCAGACAGCCTGGTTTCTGGAATATATGTTGTGTTCGAGCACTTTAATTTTTTTAATCAGGGAATATATAAAACTTGCATTTCAAGATGACTGACAACTCATTCAATAATCTCCAGTGTGTGACTTGAGGAATTAATAAAAACCTGTAATAGCACTGATTATGATTTCGGGAATCAGATCATGTCAATAGCTTTAGTGTTAACAGTATCTATATAAAAATTTAAAATTATCTACAGGAGTAGATATTCTGGATTGGTTTCAGGAAAGCAGTGGATGAAAAAATTATTTAAAGTATGTTTAAAATAAGCATAGTCCATGATTATTTGGGAGATTTTCTTGTTAGCAAAGTATCACGTGAAAAACTTAACAGTAAAGCTGCAAATATATATATATAATTTAGTTGATTTGTTTTTTTTTTTCTAATTCATAGGTAGAAGAACTTAAACATTCATATAAATTGGAAGTAACAAATGTCAAACTGGAGGCAGCAAGAACAAAGAGTGAGGTAGAAAGAGAGAGAAACAAGATTCAAAGTGAAATGGATGGTAAAATGTGCAATTAATTTCTAACGATTTCTTTTGTAACTTCTAGTTAGAATACTAAAATTATTTTCCTCCAAACATTCCCCAGCAGCCTTCACCACCTACTTCTGGTCTAGGTCACAGATCTGACAATTCATTTTGTATCTGAAATAACTGTGTTGTTTCACTTGGTCTACTAGGTTAAGAAGAACAGTTACAGAACAATTTTGCATTTATGTAAATTAGTGAATTTGCTACACAATTTGAGCATAATCTGTTTCAAATCATGTACTTCATATGGTTATTTTTTCTATTATTGCCAAATTCTAGAGTCTTTCACACTCTGCTTGAAACCTTAATGTACCGTAGGGCTTCAGTGGTGGTTTTGTTTTCTCATTCTGTGTCCATGGAATTGTTAACAGTTGGGTAAGGCTGCCATGTGAAACAGAATACAATTTCTAGCTCCTTCTTTGAAGAAAATAGGCAATGTTCTAAGCTACCTAATACAGCTGAGTATGTAGGCAACTTGAAATAGCTTTCTAGAGTGAAAAGGCCAAAACTTTCTAGTACTAGTTATGTGTTGATGATTTAAATCACTACACAGCTTTTAAGTGGGCTGTCCTCACTGCTTTGCCATGACCCCAAAATATTACCTTCGTCTTCCTGGAATAGTTGATTCTGTTCACTTGCTTTAATATTAAGTTCTCTTAAGAGCAACTAAAGTGGTGTTTTCTGTATTGACAATGCACTTACAGGATATTGTGAATTAAAAATGTTGGACTCTATGAAGTACGAAACTACATACAGACAAGTTTTAAGCTAACCTGAACTTGCTGTGGAATCCAGTTTGCATCACTAATTAGCTAAATAACCAGGAGTCATTGTTATAGCATGTTGGCTTATTTGCCAGTGAACGCAGGTGTCTTGGTCGCAAGTTTTTCATTTGCATCTTTTGTCTCTTTTGGTAATATGAGTGGATTAAAATGTGAGATTTGTTGTAGCCAGGTTACTATGGTTTCACTGGTAACCAGTTACTGTTTACCATAAACTTTTCCATAAAAAGAAAATAAGGTTTCTTGCTTGACCTTTTCGCAGTTATTGTGGACCACTTCTGGGTTTGTGTGTGGTTGGGTTTCTTTTGGTGTGGTTTTTTGTTTTTTTTTTTTATCCTGACACAACTGCTTAGCAGAAATTGCTTTAGCGTTTAAATCTATAACATTATCAACTGTTTAATTACTTTTGTATGTTAAAATAATAAACCCTTGTAGGCAGAGATTCCATTGTAATGGTTACTTTTCAAAAGTTTTTGAAATGTTGCTGTTATACTAAGAAAGGCCATGTCTCTTCTCTTTTTCTTGTTTTTTTCCCATTCATTCATTCAATCATGTGAATTGTGATTTTTAGCTCCCTTTTATCAATTTATAAAGTTATTTTAATACTGGATTTTATCAGGTTGATATCAATAATGACATTTTAACTTTTTTTAATGTATAATGCAGGATTGCTGTCAGACAAGGAAATTCTTAAGGCAGCTGTTGAACGTCATAAGGTGCTTTTAGTAGAAAAGGATCGGGAGCTAATTCGTAAAGTGCAAGCTGCCAAAGAGGAAGTTTTTGAAAAAATTGCAGCCTTACAGGATGAAAAGTATGTTTGTTAATTTACTGCTCAACTTCTAAAAGAAGAGTGTTTTGAGTAACTTTTAAAAACGTCATTCTTGGCAACTAAACACTTCTGGCATTTTGGCATGATTCTTGTGTACATGTTGAATAATGTCTTAGGTTAGAACTCGAGAACAGATTAGCTGATCTAGAGAAAATGAAACTGGAACAAGATACGTGGAGACAATCTGAAAAGGATCAGTATGAAGAGAAACTACGTGTTGTACAGATGGCAGAAGAATCTAGCAAAAAGGAACTTCAGCGTTTGCGGTAGTGTGGCTTTTCTAACCTTAACACAAATTCCTCATTTTTTTCCCCCCTAATTTCTTTACAGTTTTCAGTATAAAAGTTTACTATTCATAGATACACAAATGTTCGTTGTGGTAAATTAAGCAAAATTATCTTTGGCATTGTGTAAAAAGAAGGCAGAAGTGAAAATGTGCTGTTTAAAAAAAAAAAAAAACAAAAAAACAAAACCCAAAACATTTTTCATCTAAACCTTTAAAAATTATATGATTTTAATGAACATTTTTAAGACATAATTTTGCAATACTCATGTTTGTTAAAATTGGCTCCTGGCATAGCCCCAGCATTAGAGTAAGCCATTTCTCTTTCCACGATGGCACCATATCAGCAACTGGCAAACTGGGACCCTAATATGATATCTCTTTGTGTTGGTTATTATAGTTCTCAGTGAAGTTGTTTTGCTATAGTATTTGTATGAAGGTCAATATGATAAAATGAGCAAAAGTCATACTCCAAAAGCAAACAAATCAACGTATTTCTTACTCCTATGTGAAGTCTAATAATCAATAAAATATATTTTTAATCATTGTTTGGTTAAATATTTATCAGCCTTTCAAATTATGCAATATATTCTATTGTCAGACTGATTTTTCCTAACTTCTAACATCTATATTTTAATTAGATAAAAATAAGGATGTTTTATACAATTTTAGATTAAAAATTCAGCAGCAAGCTATTCAGACAGAGGAGTTGGAAGAAAAGAAACGTGAAAGTGCTGATCTGAAACAGGTAAGGTTTTAGTGCATTTTAATGTTTTATGGAGAAATACAATCTTTCCTGCAGTTACCATGTCCAGTGTTTGAAGATTAGATTGAATTTTTAAGGCGTTTTTTTCCTGAGGGACAAATTGCATACAACAGATATTTAAAAACGAAAAGTGTTCAAAAATCAGTCATGCTTTCCTGGACCTTTATAGATGGATTACAGCTTTTTGCTTCATGTGTATTGTGGGTATCAAGGATTTCAAAGCTGAATGTTTATAGACTGGTATATTGAATATGGTTATGCACTATTTAACTGGAGATTCAGTTTCCATGGAGACTTACAAATTGTTTCTAGGTAATGCTTTGCATTTACACTGCATCTCTCATCTGAGGTTCTTCAAGTGCTTAACAGGTGTTTCATAAATGAATAAACTAGTGTAAAAAGGTATATTTCTATTGCAGAGTGAATTGATGGCAGTGTTGAAAATAAAACCTAATTCTTTTAACTCCTGCTCGCCTATGATATTTAGTAGGTAAGAACATAGCTGTGCATCAAATTAGTCTGCAAGCTGTGTGCACTTGAAGTTCAAGGCATTATTTGTTTTTCCTCCAGAAATCAGAAACTGGGGTATCTGAGAGTGCATGTGGGGAGAGGAAAAGGAAAGGGAAAATCATCCTTTCCATGCGCTGCTGGCTGCAGAGATTGGACTTTTCAGACTCTATACTTACTTGTTTTTGTGAACTGGTTGGTACAGCCACTGCAGGCTGTAACACGTTGTGCATTATGAGAGGGAAGAGTCTGGGTAGCTCCACAGCTCAGCTACTAAATGTTGTGTGGTGCTCTAGTTCTGTTCAGCCCTGGGGTTTAATGTCGGATTTCTTAAGTTCTGGGGAACTCATCAATGACTGAAGATTCCTGCCTCCCTTTCTCTTTCTCATTTTAACTACAATAGAAAATCTTTCTTGTCTAATAGTGATTTACTGTAAAGCTTCTGGAGAAGCTTTTGAGTAAGGAGAAAAAGAACAAATAAGAAAGGCTTATGAAAAGCTAATGCAGCCCGTTGGTGTCTACATTTTACTCTATCTCAGTATCTCAAAATTAATTTAGTTATTTGCATATCTTCTTAAATGGAAAAAATTCATTTCTTTGTAGCAAATGCACAACATGCAACTCCAGTTTGCCTCACTTTCTCAATCAGAAAATGATTTACTAGAGTCTAATCAGAAGCTGAAGGAAATAATAGAAAGATTGAAACAAGAATGTCAACATGCAAGGACTCAGGCAGAGAAAGCTCAACTGGAAACAGAGAAGTAATTTTTTTCTTCTTTTTGGCTTTACTTTTCCTTTTCATATTGCTTGTATTACTTTCATGTGGATTACTTAGTATGGATTGTAGATTCTGAATAAAGTCTGAAATTAAAAATGAACAGGAAATATTGGACAATTGTAAAAAATGGGTATACCTTCTGTTGTGCAGTATATATCAAAGCTTTGCTTGTGATAACTTCCAAAATAGGAGTTTGTTTCCATTCATGTCCGTTACAATTCTTGACTAGTGAAATACACTGTTTTTATAGAATGAGATCCTATCTATATTGAAGTGAACATCAAACTTATATTAGTTTAAGTGGATCCAGAGTTTCACACATCGTTCTTTTAAGAGTGTTTAAGCATTAAGAGTGAAAAAAGCGTTTAAGCACTGTATTATGCCTTGATAAGATTTCAAGGACCCAGTCTGTATATGTGTGTATAAACTTTTTTTTCCCCTCCCACTAGATCCTTTTAGCTGATATGAGGCAAGTAAAAGCTTACTGGATATCTTCTAGTTGCTCTCATCAAAATTAAAAATAATCTCTTCTGTTTTTTGCACGAGCTTGACCACATAAAATCAAAATATGCTAATAAGTGCTGAAGGAAAACAAATCTTTTTCAGAGCCCATACAGTAATGAACACTTTCCTGGAATTTAAAGATTAATTTGTCAGTCTGAAATGGCTCTTTAATATTTCCTAGATTAATAACCAAATACATGTCTAATTTGTACTGGATTATTGTGTGGTGGGTTTTTAAAAAAAGTCGGCGTCCTAGATTAAATAGAAAACTTCCAAGAGGTATAATGTAGCATTTTTTGTTTTAACTTTGCTACAAATTGGTACTGCAATTGCTGCTTTGTCATTAGCTTAAGTATTGCTTTTCAGTTTAACATTTGAAGAAATTACTGCATTAGGACTGCAGAGTATGTTCAGTTGTCATAGCATGTTAAATACTTTGGATGTTTACTTTAGGAAGGTGTATTCATATCTTGAGTGAGACTGTCAATGGCATTTACATATTTATGGGCCATAGACCAGTCAGGAGTAGGTTTTCCTGGGAAGGCAGTGGAAGGAACTTGGCAGTCCTCAGAGATTGTTGTGTAAGTATGTAGATAACGGGAGATGCACCAAGGCTGATACTGCAGAAATTAAGCAGCTTTGCAGCCTACATGTAAGTCCTCCAGGTCCGTCCTGCTGTTACCCTGGAGAGCCCTGGGACGCGTTTCCATTCTTTTTTTGACTCTGTGAGTGATAGGATCCTTCCTCAGTTCAGTAATTCTTACGGGTTTGAACTCCAAGAGTTAAGTTGCACCAAAGCAACTTGGCTTAAAGAGGAAGTGAAATAAGGACCAAAAGATAAGAAAACCTTATACTCAGGCTGCCCAGGGAAGTGGTGGAGTCGCCATCCCTGGAAGTATTTAAAAGACGTGTAGATGAGGCGCTTAGGGACATGGTTTAGTGCGCATGGTGGTGTTGGGTTAACGGTTGGACTTGATGATCTTAGAGGTCTTTTCCAACCTTAATGATTCTATGATTCTATGATTCTATAAAAAGTTTCAGATAAATAAAATAATGCCAGTTGAGCCATAAGTAGGCAAAGCAGCTGCCTGCCTGGCTGTGTCAATCTTAGGCTTGGGAATGAAAATGTGAAATGAAAAAAAGGGCTGAAGGCAAACTATGAGACTGATATAGATCAGAGATGAGCTCAAACAGGCACTTGTTAAGCATTTCAGGAACAGCATTAGTAGCATTTAAAAAAAAAATTTCATGGCATTTTTAACCACTGTCTCAATTGAAATTCTTTTGCTGTTAAACAGTGCTTTTTGAGAAAGCTCTTTGGTTCCTGGGTAGTAGTAGTTATTTACAGTCAACAGCAAGGTACAAAACACACTGGGTCTACTAAAAGAACTGTGACAGGTACCAAGTGGGCCAGGATCCTGGTGCTGAGATGAGCGTGGATGACTCCTAATACTTCTGCTGTGGGGAAGGGAAAGACTGTTCAGTGAGAAATGTATGGAGGTTCATTCAGAGGCCCTGTAGGGAACTTGCATCAGCCCAGGACTGGAGTGGTATGGGTGCACTGATACTAAGCCTTGGACTGCATTTCTTAAAAACTGCTGCACAGAATCTCACCATTTTGATTTTTTTATAGTAATGTATTTAAATATGCAGTTAGTTCTTGTCTGCTTTGACCCACAATGCAGATAGCCCAAACAAACAAGGCAACAGAGAGAAAGTGGCTCCTTTCCTATCCACTGCTAGAGAACACAGCCTAATTTTAGTATGTTTTAACCATGCAAAGGCCTAACAGATAACATATGTTGTTGGTAGTGTGTGTTCAGCTGGAATGTTGTCTAGGAACCATATCGGTGGGAGCTTCCTGTTGTGTTGGCGTTTGTTCTGGTTGGGAGCACACACTAGTCAAGTCTGTACTTCTCTGTTAAAAAAAGCATAGTAGACCGCACAGGGCAGCAACCTATTCTCTTACATCTTACCTCAGCTCTTCTGACAACTGATGTTTGGCATAGGTGTCTACTGTTGTGTTCCAGTGCGATTATTTGATCTAAATTTAGAAATTTTCCATGGATGGTTTGGCAACATGCCAAACCAACAAAGAACCTACAATTAACTAGCTTATTGGAATCAGTTTTCAAAATACGCCTCGTAGTTGAACAAAACCTAGGATGATGTTAATGCACAGGTTCAATTTTGGTGAATCTTTAGCACAATCAAATTTAAATCAGATCCTTCAAGCGTATAAACGTAGGAGTTGTGAATAGATGCATTTTAAGAGCCTGGAGACATTAATCAAATGCATTGCTTTGTCTATATAATCTCTTAATCTTTTTACCTGATTTTTTCAAAGGACTTTAGAATACAAACGTATAGAATGGCTGGAGGAGAAGCATGTGCTTACTCAGCGCATCACAGAGAAAGAAGAGAAATACAACCAAGTGAAGAACAAGCTATGTCGAGCTGCTGTTGCTCAGAAAAAGGCATGTTGACTCCCCCTTTATGAATGATCCAACTTATTAAAAGTTCAGCTTTACTTTGGCCAGTGAGAATTGTTTTATTATTAAGAGTTTATTTGCAATCTACTGAATATAGTAACAAAATATATAGGTTCTTCCAGATTAGCATAGAAATAGGTTGAAGTGATACGCGAAAAAAGTTACAGCCAACAACTTTGTTATAATGCCATCAAAGATTTTGTGAGGCTTTGTGTTTGTGTGTATATATATGGTTATTTAAGAGATGGACTCCTTGATTAGTAAGGATGATGTTTTGGATACCAGACAAATGATGTTCTGCTTTTCCCTGATGGAGTATTAAAATTTCATATCTTCTCCTAAGCTTGCTTTTTATGAAATAACTTGAAAGGAAAAGCTGATTAATTGTTTATAAAAGTTCAAGATTAATTGGCAGTGTTATACATTGGACATACACAGGTTATGAAACCTACCAGTAGCTTTTAAGGTTGTTAAAAGTTGAAGTCAACATGGGGGGGTGAGGGTGGGGAGAGGAAAAAAAAAGCATACTTTTTTTGTCATGTTTATACTTATTTATACACGGTCATTTAAGGAATGAATTTTCTAATTCTCAAATACATTTAGTGTTTGTTAGTACAGCAAGTCACTGACCAACGACTGACTGACAGCTGTGCATCTTTCAGTTGCAGCTATGGATCATTTCTCATCTCTTTTGTTTCCCATCACGGGGATTCAGAACCTTCAAACAACACAGCACTTCTTAAAGAAGGAAAATCCTAAAAACTGTCACGGCTTTAAAACCACATGCAGTGTAGATTTAATTTTTACAGGATCTAATCTATCAAGGCATTACTTAGCTCTGTTTGAAATGTCTGTTTGACAGAGAAAGACTCTCAATGATAATAAACAAAGGAGGATGCAAGAGAAACTAGAACTTTTGGAAGCCAAGATAGAAGAGCTAGAAAAAGAAAATCAGGTGCTAAATAGGTAATAAACTTTGCTTTTTCTTGGCATGAAAAATGATATATGCCCAAGATCTGACTTACAAATATGAAGTAATTTTGAAGATACATGACACTTAGTTTAGTAACTGGAGTCCAATCTAATGACACTTTCAGCATTAGAATTCTTTGAATGGAATCCATTTAGGATGGACAGCTAAGAGTTTGAGACAACTGCAGGGCTGTCTCTTCAGGAAGAAATGGAGGAAAAATATCTGATACGCAGTTGCAGGAATCCCTTCAAAAGAAGGAAGTATGTAAAAAAGGAGGTGTGGCAGCGAAGCAGTGTTAGAGTTGAAAGTACAGTATGTGAAAATAAATGGAAGATGGGAAAGAAAAAGACTTCAGAATTGCAAGAGAAACAGACTTAGCATCCTCTCTGAAAGACAAGCTTTTTTTTTTTCTCTTCACTGAGTACCTATGGGGGGGTTGATTCAAATAATTGATTTAATGTGGCTCCTGTGGCTCACTACTGTGAATGCTATCAAAAGCTTAATTTATTCCATGTAAATTCTAATCTGTAATACAGCAGATAGCTTAATGTGTAGAGGGACTTTTAGCTAGACATTTAGGCAGAAGAATACACACAGATCTTCTACCTTCCAGTTTTTCTGGTATATAGTTTTCCTTTGTAGGCATAATAAACAGTAGAGTATTCGTGGAGAGGGATGCTTCTGTGTTAGGATAATAAAGATTTTGAGCAGTAAGAAATCTCTTATTTCCTAGGCAGAATGTTTCCTATGAAGAATACGCACGCCTCCAGAAGAGACTGAAGGACTTGCAACGTAGACACAATGAATTCCGGAGTTTAATTCTGAATCCTAACATACCGTCACTCAATCCAGTCAGTATAATGTCATCATCTGCCTTGCCTCCTGGGCCTGAAGTGTCCTTCCCCCTTCTTCAGGTGGTGATGTATTACAAGTTGTGAAAATAATACAACAAAAGAGGGTACTAGAACAGTCCTACGTTACAGAACTTAGTCTTAAGGAAGGAGTATTTGATCTTTGAACAGAGGAAGGAAACTTTGAGGAATGCTTCTAGCGATGTTCCCTTCCTCGCAATAGGAAGGAGTTCTTGAAAGACAAACGATACATTACAGAATGTACAAATGGGCAGTTTTAACCCAGTTCCCCGTACTTTGTCCCTCTCCTGAGAGGCTTGAAATGGCTCCTTCTGGACAAGAAATACCATAGTGGTGTTCTCACACCACAGTTTCATTATTAAAAAGCAGCATTGCTGCTCTTGATTTCTTGTGTGGTTAAAAGAGTTTTACTTACTCTGGTGAGCTTCTGAGGGTGAAAATCTCTCTGGCTGAGGTTGACCAGGCTGACTTTACAGATTCTTGGTAACTGAGACCTCAGGTCTGCGCACCTCTTCATCTGAGAGGAGGAACGCCTGCACGTGTATTTCTCGTTGATGCTGTTCATCATGAATGTTAGAACAATACCCACAAAACATTGAGGAGTAAAATGTAGTGAATAAGGATATTTTGGACTTCACAATTTTTATTTTAAAATCATTAATTAAACAAAATGAAATTATCACTCATTTTGGTCCATTGTAGGCATGCAAAATGTACTAATGTACTTTCTTTAAAAATTTATTTCAAGGAGGAACAGCATCAAAGAGAGCTTTCCCTGCTTCGCAAGCGGTTGGAAGAACTAGAAACCACACAGAGAAAACAGCTGCAAGATCTTGGACCATCTCGAGAACGAGTAACGGTGGGTGCACACGGGGACAAGATTGCTGGAGAAGGCGATGCACGAAGTGAGGACTCCAAATAGAATCTGCAAACTCTACATGCTGTTAGTTTTCAATAGCTTCTCTTTTTTACGTGCTTTTAGTATTTTGCCAAAAACACGCTTGTATGTGCCTGAATAGCATAAAATATATTCTGCATAGTTTTGTATTTATTTTTGATAGACTGTCATAAATTATCAAGTATCATGGTTCAAAACAAAACCATTAAAAGATTAACTAAATTTTGAAATGTTTTTATATAAAGCAAAATTATTTGGAAGTCAAAAACATGAAATAATCCCTTCACACGAAACTTTAAAAAACATTTATCAAAGTTTGGGTGGTGCTGACATTTAAAATAAAAATTAAGATCAAATTTTTTTGATAAATCCTTTAAAACTTGTTTGATAATATCCTCTTACTCCTTCAATGTAGAAGTCACTGTACCAGTGTGGAGTTTTGCTGGGTTGCTGTTTTGATTGTTAACAATGCTGTAATCCACATTTGGATTGTTATTTTGAAGTTCCCATGCAGATAGAGAGGATGAAATGAAATTGAAAAAGTGCTGAAAACTTTTATTTGCTACCCTTGACAATGTGCCTCTTGTGTTTTTTATAATGGGAATAAGCAATAATTGGGTTTTTTAATATAATGTAGTAGAAATGAAGTATAACAAATTGCCTTCACATTATGAAAATGTAAGTTTGTATTTGTTGCTACTGTTAATTTGTTTACTTAACTAACATAAAATTATTTATTCAAGGTTGAATGTATTTATTTAAAATCTTTTTTTCCCCCCCTTAATTATCAGTTTAGTAACGGAAACTTGTGAAGGATCAATTCATTTTCCTGGAAGTGTAGGAATGATTTTATCTGGTTTTTTGTTTGGTTTTGGGGTGTTGTGGGGTTTGTTTTTGTTTTGGTTTTTTTCCCTTCAAAATACTGCAGTGAAAGTATGAGACAGTGAGATATGCAGTGTGATTTCTTTTAATAGCTTACTTGGTATTGTTATTAGACTGTAGTAATAGACAACGGAATTAACTACATTGCATATGGTGACACTGTCATTGATTCAACTTTTCTCTCCAAAGGCTGCATTATTTTTCCATAAAGTACGTAAGTATAAGGATTGTACTGCACTTTCTTGGGGAATTTGTTAAGACTTCTCTGAGGAAAACAGTGTGATTATTAGAAGTAACAAACTATTTCTACTGTCTCCTGCAGGATTAATTTGGAAAACCTGTGCCTGAGCCAGCTTTGCCACATGTAATGTTGACTAACGTTTACCAGTGTACGATGGTTGCAAAGCGCTAGCTCCCGACAGCCTCGCATTTCTGTCCCCGCCTCTGGTTATGTGGTCTTCAGTGAGACTTTTATCTGGTGTCGGGGGGCCGGGAGGGTGGTTTATACAAACTAGGGAAGCCTTGCAGGGCGGAAAAAGGGTAACAGCAGGAGGAAGAATGATGGTTATCTGCTGGTTTCTGGGCTCCCTTTCCCAGTCTGTCTCAGGCTCTTTGCGCAAGAGTTATTTTCCTGTCCCTGCAGGACCCTCTCCTGAGAGAATGGCTATCAAGTTATCTTAGTTTTTAATATTTTTAGCTTTTTAAAAGTATCATCAGCCTTAAAGCAATGAAGTTGTAGTGCGGCTGCTGACGGCTGTGTGGAGGTGTAGCGGGCACTGCACCTTCAGCTGCTCAGCAGCTGCTGGGTTTCAGGCCAGCACCTCTGCAGCCCCGGCATCACCTGATGCTGCGTTGTACCTTCCTCTTTTTGTACTTCCCGACTTCAGTGTGACGGGGTGGTTTGTAACACTTGGTGCCCAGCCCTGTGGCTCTGCCTGCAGCCTGGCAGGGCTGGAAGGGCAGCAGTACTTCTCAGCTGACGCCCATCAGTGTCTTATACCCCCTTCCTTGCATGACCTTGGTATTGCTACAAGCTGTGCTTGCTTTTAACCATTTTAAAGTACACAAGTTAATCAAAATAACCTCCAAATGCGTTTTATTCTAGATAAACCCATACAAACACCAACATGTATTTGTCATTTGCACTTTTTTTAACCATTCATTTTAAACAACAGGTTAACTTCTGTACAACAGGAATTACTTTACACATTAGTAAGCTTTGACTTTAAACTAGATGACTGCAAAATAATGCTCTGTAAGCTAGTGTTAGAAAATACACTGTTTGCTATAGCAGTTTGCCTGTAAACATGTGAAAATAAGTTCAAGAGAAGTTTGCTTTCATTTCAGAGAATGCTACTAGAATTGTTGGGCTGCCATATACCGCTTTAGTCAGAGGTGGTTCTTTTTGTCCATGTAACAGTAACGGCGAATTGCAGATACGGAAGGTGTGCCAATGTTTTGTGTGCGGACCCAAACCTACCAAAAGAGCCACAATCACTTAATTATACTTCACATCACTTCGTGAGATCCACTTGATGGGTTACAAAGTCCCAGCATGACTTTAATGGTTTACTAACAGAGTGACGCTGTTTAGGAGGCTTGAATAAAAGGCAATAATCCTATTCCAGGCTGTAGGCGAACCTACAGGGCCTGCTTCAACATATACTTAATCTCTAGAAATCATTAAAGCTATTGTAGCAAACAAGCAGTAGTACAAATACAGAATAGGACTGATTTTCGTTTCCTCATCATATAAACACATATAGTGAAGTTCACAGGATCAGACCCACGCAAACAGATTATATTTTACAGCTTTTCAAGCAGAAATGGTGGTTTGTTTTTTTTTTTTTCTTCTGCCTGTACAGAAGGTTACTGTTGAACAAAACTATCACAGTTCATTCAAATGCACTGCCAGCAAACACCTGAAGTGGCACGGAGCTGCTGAGACATCCATCTAACTGGAAAGAGTAATCTGCTCAGGCCCCTCCTTTAATATTAATTACTGTGCTTTTTTTATTGATTTGATGCTGCTTTAAAAGGTTAAGAATGATAAAAATCAAGCCCTTAAGTACAGGTATTCTCAGCTTAAGTGCTACTCAAGCCACAGTCCACTCCTTTAGGACAGAGGGCAAGACAGGTTAGGGTTGGGGTGGTTTTTTCCCAATCAAAATTAACCTTACCACAATATATTGTGCCAGGCAGAGAAGAGAACTGCTGAAAGTACTGCAACATTGTAGTGCAGTTTCCTGAACAAAGCCATACATTCCCTCAAGTATAAAGTGTAAACTTAATAGCAAGTGTAAGACTTGAATTAAAAAAACAAAAAAAGCCATCACAGTATGGGTTGGTGGCTGCCTTTACTGATACACAAGAGGTACAATTTGTGCAATCATGTGGTGGGGAGGGGGCAGACCAGTAGGCAACGTGGTTTTGTGTTTGCTTTTTCCCACGTTAACAGCCAGCCTTGCTTCTGCCAAAGCGTGGTTAGCGTTTGCCGGCGCTGGCCGGCCGCATGCCGTGGGATCGTGCCTGGTACCAGTTTCTGGTAGCCATCGCAACCAAAGCAGCCAGCTTTAGTATTGTTGCACTGCAGCCTCTGGGCTCCTCCAAAGCAGCGGTGCACACTAATACATGTTTTGAGCGTTCCGCTGCCTGGGAGCCCGGCGTAGGCGGCTCTGGCGGGTCACAGCCCCGGCGTAGGCTTTCTATACTAAATTTGGGCCAGCTGTGCTGTTCACAGCCCGCGGCACCCTCGCCGCTGCCAAGGCAGGGGACAGCTCTTCCCTCTCCTGTGGGCCACTGCACTACGCCACTCACCGCCAGTGGTGGGGCCCTCCGGAAACGTGTTGAAATGTATCTCTGCCTCATCAATGCCTTGCCTCAAATCTAAGGGCTGGCCGCAGCCTAAGTGCCTCCAGGTGACCGAAGCAGAGTCCAGGGCAACAAAAGACTTCAGCTCTGTAGTGGAGGGGGACAGCTCTTCCCTCTCCTGTGGGCCACTGCACTACGCCACTCACCGCCAGTGGTGGGGCCCTCCGGAAACGTGTTGAAATGTATCTCTGCCTCATCAATGCCTTGCCTCAAATCTAAGGGCTGGCCGCAGCCTAAGTGCCTCCAGGTGACCGAAGCAGAGTCCAGGGCAACAAAAGACTTCAGCTCTGTAGTGGAGGGTGGGAGCATGCT